>NW_019154095.1:40787140-41029840 GCF_002288905.1 Enhydra lutris kenyoni
TTCTCTTTCTAAGTTTTTATTTAAATTCCAGTTAGTTGTGGGGTGCCTGGATGGCTCAGTTGGGTAAGTGTCTGACTCTTGGTTTAGGCTCAGGTCATCATTTCAGGGTCATGAGTTCAAGTCCTGCATTGGGCTTTGGGTTCAGCATGGAGTCTCTTGTTCCTCTTCCTCTGCCCCTCCCCCTGCTCATGTGTGCACGCGCTCTGTCTCTATCAAATAAAAAAATAAAATCTTTAAAAAAATCAATTAGTTGGGATTGTTTATCTAATTTCTCTTTCTGCTGCTTCATTATTGGTGTATAAAATGCAAGAGATGGCTCCACGTTGATTTTTGTACCCTGGGACTCTACTGAATTTGTTTATCATTTCTGGAAGTTTTTTGTGAAGTCTTACAGTTTTCCTGTATAGAGTATCTTGTCATCTGCACATAGTGAAAATTTGACTTCTTCCTTGCCAGTTTGGATGCCTTTTATTTCTTTTTGTTGTCTAATTGCTGAGGCTAGGACATCTAGTACTATTTTGAATAAAACTGGTGAGAGTGGACATCCTTGTCGTGTTTTTTTTTTTTTTTTAAGATTTTATTTATTTATTTGACAGAGAGAGAGATCACAAGTAGGCAGAGAGGCAGGCAGAGAGAGAGAGGAGGAAGCAGGCTCCCCGCTGAGCAGGGAGTCCGATGCGGGGGCTCGATCCCAGGACCCTGAGACCATGACCCTAGCTGAAGGCAAAGGCTTAATCCACTGAGCCACCCAGGTGCCCCTCCTTGTCGTGTTCTTGACCTTAGAGAGGTCTCAGTTTTTCCCTGTTGAGTTTGATATTCACTGTGGGTTTTTCATAGATGGCCTTTATTATGTTAAGGTATGTTCCTTCTAAGCCTACTTTGATGAAGATTTTTTAAAATCATGAATGGATGTTCTCCTTTGTCTAGTGTTTTTTCTGCATGTATTGAGATGATCATATGGCTTTTATCCTTTTGTTGATGGGTACACTAACTTTTGATATGACACTATTTAACAAACTGTTCACAATAGTAAAAGTGTAGTCATTATCCATATAAGGATTATCCACTTAGTGGAGTATCTGTTGCCAGTTGTGTTGGTCAGAGTTCCTGAATACCCTCACTGGCAAAATACTTGCTCACTTTCTGTTGCCCAGTGGATGTATAGTAATACTAATTCAGTGCAGTAAAAGTATAGACAGAAGATAAATTTTTGCTTAAAAATTATTTATTGTGTTCTAAAATGTGTGGAACAGCTATTAATATGAATAATTAGAAGATGGTTTAAGATCCCATTGAGAGGTAATTCAGTGCTTCATATTTTTTAAATTAACATTGAGGATTTTTTTCCCCTCTGGTATGAAGGGGCAGAATATAGCACTTTTAAAACGTTATTTTTCAGTCATAACTTTTCCTCAATAATATAACCATAGTGATAGAAAACTGATCATTTTCAAGTATCAGATAAATTTAAAAAACCAGAAACAGTTTTAGATAATTATGATTGAACTAATAATAAAACGTATCTTGAGTTATCAGGTGGTTATTTGGGAATGCTTTTGCATTGATGTCTTTTGTTTAATGATAGATTGTGTCATTGAATGGGCCTCAGTAGGGGGAAGTACTAAGAAATAGTCTGGTAAGTGCTACAGAAAAGCAGCCATTGTCATTAGTTTTCTTGTTATATAGAGTTGTATGTGACTATTATTTGTTGTCTATCTTATTTTAGTTGGTAGGGATTTCAGAGAGAAAAAGCAAAGATGTGCTAGTTCAGTCAATTCTTGGCTTCTAAAAATTTGAGATTCCTTCTTATAAATTGTGTTTGGAAGGATAGATTTGATCTCATTCTGTGTTACTGTAAATATTCTCTCCAAGGGTATTAAGCTTTCTTCCTTATAATTGTATTGCATTTGGCAGTAATAGCATCCTCGACTAAATCCCAGGTGTGATGTAGTGGACTCTAGCAGTTTAATTAGTCCCTTTTACAAGTCTTTCTTTTCTCATGTGTCATAGGGCCAAATAATACCTCCTCCTCCAGGTCAAAGGAGGGTGTGTTTTGATGAGTTTATGCTTTATTTGTGTATGTATGCATTCATTTATTTAGAGTGTTGATGCCTTCATTTCAAATAAATGAAAATTTTTTAAATTAGAAAATTTGATTTTGGGGAAATATGAAGGGATGTAATATCTTGGCATGGGGGATAAGCTTGTGTTTTTCTGTGTAGAAATGTTTGCATATTGTCTAAATTTAGACCACCCCATTTCCCCAGAGTGTGTAGTGCATAAACACAGTCACTAACCGATATGGTCAGCTTCAGACTGTCTACTTATGAATTTATAGGGATATGGAATGCAGTTGCTCCTTTTATTTCCTTTTGTCAGGGTAGAGAGTGATATAGTGTAAAGGCAGTGAGGTAACATGGCCAAAAGCTGTATCTCATGAAAGATGTAAACTCAGAATATGCAGTGACATTTTAATAGCATTCCAGGAAAACAAGTTAGTCCATCTGTGAATGATTTACTCTTCCTTTCTTGCCCACTGGAATTGGGATTCACTGATTTGTTCACTGAAGCTTCTGTGCAAATAATAACATGTAAATGTTTTTGCATCACTTTCCTCCTTATTTATTATCAAGCCAGACATCTAGTAATAGTTGCTTTGCAGATGATTCATCTCAAAGTTTTATAATGTAGTTGTATTAAGGTTGACTTGATACTATTACAGCAAAATTACATCCTCATTTGAGAGCCAGCCCAGAAAATCTCCAGTTTAATATGAAAAATCAAAACAAAACAAAAAACTCAAAAAGCAGAAAGAAAAGAAATAACCCTGCATAATCTGTGTTATGCCCCTAGAGCAGTATGAAGCTCTAGAAGAGTAAAGATTCCAATTACTGCAAATAAATGCTTCCAAGGCAAATTGGTAAGTTTGGTCAGCTTCTGTACCACTGCCTTGCACGTTGGTGCCCCTTTCTGGAATACTGAATGCAGGACTAAGTAAAATGAATGGGCTTTAAAAATATCCTGAGCTAGAACTTCCAGGTGACACTTACTACAATTCTTCATTTGTAAAGACTGAATTACGTTTTCCATGCCAAACAGAACTAGCCATTAGTAGTTTCTATGATTAGATTTTGTCAATGGTTCTCTAAAATTATAAAGTCCCTGAAATCATTTATAAGTAAAATGCAGTCCCATCTAGAGAGATGTATTCTATGTAAATGTCAAAAGTGGGTTCATTTGAGGAAGTTTTCTTTAGAGAAAAGTATTAATTTCTACTGAGAGCCAGTTAACATTTGTGTACAGTACAAATAACATTTACATTTAATAAAATACTGCCTGATGTAATCATCTCATGTGATCATCTAAATAACCAAGTAATAATCTTAAAGATATAGGAAGTAGTAGTTGTGAAGAAAATGGGTCTGGTGATGGCAGCTAACATTTATTGTTCACTATGTGCCAAACACTAGTAGGTCAGCATTTATGTGGATCTTCTCATTTAATCTGCCCAACATCTTGGGAAGTTGGTACTGTTCTCTCCATTTTGTAGATGAAGAAACTGAGGCTCACACAGAAAATAATGAATTTACCCATTCTGGTAACTGATAGAACCAGTGTTTGAACCTTGGCAGTCTAACTGGAGCTTTTTGGCAGATAACTTGCTTTTACCATCTTATAAACTAATAATTGTTACTGGCAAACTAAGCACTTGCATGTGGAATCTCATTAATACATGAAAGGAGACCTCCTAATTCTTCTGTCATAATGAATTTGTGTTGAGATGAATACACTGCTAGACATATTTCTTTGTCACACATTTCTGGGTTCCTTGGTCATATTGGATATTATAGCCCCTTACCAGGTGATCTCTCCTCATTAGTGGACGGGACTGCTATGCCTGTACTGAGTTCATACTGTAGTGGGATAGCTGCTATGGCTACTAGACAACTCTGCCTAAATATTCTGTAGACCCCTTATGCTATTACATCTTCGAATCAAATTCATGATCTTTTCTCTTTCTATCTCCTGTTTCTGTATGTGCGCATGCTCGCGTGCCCCTCACACACTGTGACACGCTCCATCTTCTTCCTCTTTGTTATCTTGGTTGGTGACAACATATTCTTCCCAGCTTCTAAGTCAGAGTTAGCCTTCTGTCCTCCCTTTGAACACAACTTCACACACATTCTAAATCACTCAATATGTGCTTTCAGTTTACTTTCTAAATCTCTTTCAGAACAGGTTATTAAAGATTTGTTTATTTGAGGGAGAGAGCATGCACAGGGGGAGGGGTGGAGGGAGAAGGAAAGAGTCTCAAGTAGACTATGTGCTGAGTGTAGAGCCTGAGGCAGGCCAGTCTCATGACTCCGAGATCATGACTTGAGTGGAAATCGAGAGGTTCATCACTTTACCAACTGGTCCACCCAGCCGCCCCTCAGAGCAGGTATTTTTTTGTTTTGTTTTTTTGTTTTTTGTTGTTTAATATTCGCATGAATTATCTTTCAATTCAGGTTCTTATCGCCTAGCCTGAGTATTTTGATAGCTTTCCTAGCTGATTTCTCTGCCCTCCATTTTGTCTCCCTATAGTTTTTCCCTCATGGTACAAAGAAAAGTGATCTTATAAAAATCCAAGTCTGGCTTAACCAGGGGGCGCCTGTTTGGCTCAGTCGTTAAGTGTCTGCCTTTGGCTCAGGTCCTGATCCCGGGGTCCTGGGATTGAGCCCCACTTCCTGGGCTCGGTGGGAAGCCTGCTTCTCCCTCTCCTGCTCCCTGTGTTTTCTCTCTCGCTGTGTCTCTCTCTGTCAAATAAATAAAATATTTAAAAAAGTAAAATGGAACTTCTTTCTCTTAAAACCTGTGCCAACTTTGGTTTCCCTATATTAATTGCTGACAGCTCTACCCTTCAAGTTGCTGGGACTTCCCATGACCATTTTATAAATAAAAATATATCTACCTCTCTCCCCAGACTGAGATTCTTGATCTCTATTTCTTTGTCCTATTTTTTTCCATAGCAGTTATTGCCTTCTAACATACCACACACACACACACACACACACACACACACACACACACATTTTTTTTTTTATTATGGTTGTTGTTTATTTTTAGCTCTCCTCTTTTGTTTGCTGAAGTATTCCTAAGTAGGAAGCACCTAAACACATTGTCTGACACATGGTAAGGAATTTGTTAATATTTGTAGAATCAGCAAAAACAACCATACCAGAAAATGACTACCAGTAGCAAAATTAGTAGTAGTAGAGGATATAAAGGACTTGGGTACTGAAGTACCATTGTCCATGTCCAGCTCTGTGCCTCAGTTTCCATCTATGAAATGGGTATACAACTATCTACTTTATAAGACTGCTGAGGGTTAGATGAGACAATCTCTAGGAAGCACTTATCTCAGTGATTGGCACAAAGTAAAGTGCTTAACCAGGGTGAGATGCTGTTAGGTGAATGGGTACCTCTCTCTGGGGGTACTGTAGCTGTTCTGAATAATTTCTCATATTTCCTCCAAGATTAGATGATATGCTCTCTGCAGTGCCTAGAAATAAATGTTTGATGGCCAATAAGATTCCTTTCCTTTCTCAAAGGCAATTTTATACTTCAGAATTTAAATGTATCTTGCTTATGATATACTTAAAACTCTTTTTGACTGATGTTCATTCTGGCCATGAAAGCTAATGCATTTGTACCAGCTTCCCTGAATCTGTTGGTTCTAGACCTTTGTATCTGTATTTTCAGCATGAAGAATGGTGCCAGTGTCATATTGCTTCCTCTGGTCCTTTCATTCCACTTGCAACTAGAGTCATTTCTTTGAACTCCTTGGGATTCCTCTGACTGGCCTTTACCTAGCCTGTACAGTATAAAATTGGACTAGGTGCTGTTTGTTGTTGTTTTCTATGTACAACTCCCAATATACTTTATAAATGGTGGGATATG
This sequence comes from Enhydra lutris kenyoni, assembly GCF_002288905.1. NCBI lineage: Eukaryota > Metazoa > Chordata > Mammalia > Carnivora > Mustelidae > Enhydra > Enhydra lutris. The sequence continues at coordinate 40,793,081 of NW_019154095.1, forward strand.
GGAAGCTTAGACACTTTAGCCTAGTTCACTTTTTATCCTAGTTTTATTACCTCAATTCAATACAAATTTAAAGAACTTTTTAAAATTAAAATTCAAAGTAAATATTACACCAGAGAATCTAACTGGTGCCCTCTGCTGATGTCAGTCTCTTCTAGAACATTCCAGATTGGTCATAATGAACTAGAAAATTCATGCCTTGTGTCATTGATAGTATAGCAGAGAAGACAGTGGAGAAAGTGGATACAGCCAGTTGCTCAGTTCTTGCATCCTTTTAGCAGGTGGCTATTGAATAATCAGCCTACTGTCATGATGTACGTAACAGAGTGAAATCAAGATTTTGGTAGGTGAGAGAGGAGACTTTTAAAAGAAGAGCTAGAATAAAGGTAATTTATCAAGTGCTCTGAGAATGCAGGTGGAAGGAGTTGGGATATGATTCTTTATAAAGTTATCTCACTTGGGGTCTTGTAGGGTCAAAAGAATTTGCAAAATTTGGGGCACCCCAGAATTTTAGCGTAGGTGTAACAAGAGGGGCAAAAGGAACAAGATGGAAAAGGGGTATGAGAGCACAGCTAATATCCCCATAGAGCCCAAGCATGAGGAAAATGGTAGATGATAAATCTAAATGAGCAGTTGGGATCAGCTCGTAAATGGTCTTATCTGACATGCTACAGATATGGATTTTTATCATTTCTTATAGTTTTTTTTAAATTAACATATAATGTATTATATTCCCCAGGGGTACAAGTCTGTGAATCTTCAGGCTTACACACTTTACAGCACTCACCATAGCATATACCCTCCCCAATGTCCATAACCCAACTACCCTCTCCATACCTCAGTTTGTTTTGTGAGATTAAGAATCTCTTATGGTCTGTCTCCCTCCCAATCCCATCTTGTTTCATTTTTTCCTCTCCTACCCTCCAAGCCCCCCACTTTGCCTCTCAAATTCCTCATATCAGGGAGATCATATGATAATTGCCTTTCTCTGATTGACTTATTTTGCTCAGCATAATACCCTCTAGTTCCATCCACGTTGTTGCAAATGGCAAGATTTCATTTCTTTTGATGGCTGCATAGTATTCCATTGTATATATATACCACTTTCTTTATCCATTCATCTGTTGATGGACATCTAGGTTCTTTTCATAGTTTGGCTTTTGTGGAAATTGCTGCTATAAACATTCGGGGACACGTGCCCCTTCGGATCACTACATTTGTATCTTTAGGGTAAATAACCAGTAGTGCGATTGCAGTAGTGCGATTGCTGGGTCATAGGGTAACTCTATTTTCAACTTTTTGAGGAAGCTTCTTGCTGTTTTCCAGAGTGGTTGCACCAGCTTGCATTCCCACCAACAGTGTAGGAGGGTTTCCCTTTCTCTGCATCCTCGCCAGCATCTGTCATTTCCTGACTTGTTAATTTTAGCCATTCTTCCTAGTGTGAGGTGGTATCTCATTGTGGTTTTGATTTGTATTTCCCTGATGCTGAGTGATGTGGAGCACTTTTTCATGTGTCTGTTGGCCATCTGGATGTCTTCTTTGCAGAAATGCCTGTTCATGTCCCTGCCCATTTCTTGATTGGATAACTTATTCTTTGGGTGTTGAGTTTGATAGGTTCTTTAAAGATTTTGGATACTAGCCCTTTATCTATTTGATATGTGATTTGCGGATATGTTCTCCCATTCTGTCAGTTGTCTTTTGGTTATGTTGACTGTTTCCTTTGCTGTGCAGAAGCTTTTGATCTTGATGAAGTCCCAGTAGTTCATTTTTGCCCTTGCTTCCCTTGCCTTTAGCATTGTTTCTAGGAAGAAGTTGCTGCAGCTGAGGTCAAAGAGGTTGTTGCCTATGTTCTCCTAAAGGATTTTGATGGATTCCTGTCTCACATTGAGGTCTTTTATCCATTTGGAGTCTATTTTTGTGTGTGGTGTAAGGAAATGGTCCAGTTTCATTCTTCTGCATGTGGCTGTTCAATTTTCCCAACACCATTTGTTGAAGAGACTGTCTTTTTTCCATTGGACATTCTTTCTATTCTTTGTCAAAGATTAGTTGAACGTAGAGTTGAGGGTCTATTTCTGGGCTCTCTCTTCTGATCTTTGTGTCTGTTTTTGTGCCAGTACCATACTGTCTTGGTGATGATAGCTTTGTAATAGAGCTTGAAGTCTGGAATTGTGATGCCACCAAACTTTGGCTTTCTTTTTCAACATTCCTGTGAATATTCGAGGTTTTTTCTGGTTCCATATAAATTTTAGGATTATTTGTTCCATTTCCTTGAAAAAAAATGATGGTATTTTGATAGGGATTACATTAATGTGCAGATTGCTTTAGGTAACATAGACATTTTCATAATATTTGTTCTTCCTATACATGAGCATGGAACATTTTTCCATTTCTTTGTGTCTCCCTCAGTTTCTTTCATGAGTACTTTATAGTTTTCTGAGTACAGATTCTTTGCCTCTTTTGTTAGGTTTATTCCTAGGTATCTTATGGTTTTGGGTGCAATTGTAAATGGGATTGACTCCTTAATTTCTCTTTCTTCTGTCTTGTTGTTGGTATATAGAGGTGCAACTGATTTCTGTGTATTGATTTTATATCCAGACACTTTACTGAATTCCTATACAAGTTCTAGCAGATTTGGAGTGGAGTCTTTTGGATTTTCCACATAAAGTTTCATACCATCTGCAAAGAGTGAGAGTTTGACTTCTTCTTTGCCCATTTGGATGCCTTTAATTTCTTTTTGTTGTCTGATGCCTGAGACTAGGACTTCTAGTACTATGTTGAATAACAGTGGTGATAATGGACATCCCTGCCATGTTCCTGACCTTAGCGGAAATGCTCTCAGTTTTTCTCCATTGAGAATGATATTTGCAGTGGGTTTTTCATAGATGGCTTTGAGGATATTGAGGTATGTACCCTCTACCCCTACACTGTGAAGAGTTTTGATCAAGAAAGGATGCTGTACTTTGTCAAATGCTGTACTTTATCAAATGCTTTTTCAGCATATATTGAGAGTATCATATGGTTCTTGTTCTTTCTTTTATTAATGTATTGTATCACACTGATTGATTTGCAGATGTTGAACCAAACTTGCAGCCCTGGAATAAATCCCACTTGGTCGTGGGGAATAATCCTTTTAATGTACTATTGGATCCTATTGGCTGGTATTTTGGTGAGAATTTTCGCATCAGTGTTCATCAAGGATATTGGTCTGTAATTCTCTTTTTTGATGGCATCCTTGTCTGGTTTTGGGATCAAGGTAATGCTGGCCTCATAAAATGAGTTTGGAAGTTTTCCTTCCATTTCTATTTTTTTGGAACAGTTTCAGGAGAATAGGTATTAATTCTTCTTGAAAGTTTTGGTAGAATTCCCTCAGGAAGCCATCTGGCCCAGGGCTCTTGTTTGTTGGGAGATTTTTGGTGACTGCTTCAATCTCCTTATGTATTATGGGTCTGTTCAGGTTTTCTGTTTCTTCCTGGTTCAGTTGTGGTAGTTTATATGTATCTAGGAATGTATCCATTTCTTCCAGATTGTCAAATTTGCTGGCGTATAGTTGCTCATAGTATGTTTTTATAATTGTTTGTATTTCTTTGGTGTTGGTTGTGATCTCTCCTCTTTCATTCATGATTTTTATTTGGGTCCTTTTCTCTTTTCTTTTTGATGAGTCTGGCCAGGGGTTTATCAATCTTATTAATTCTTTCCAAGAACCAGCTCCTAGTTTTATTAAACTGTTCTACTGGTTTTTTTTTGTTTTTGTTTTTGTTTTTTTTTTTTTTTTTGGTTTCTGTTTCATTGATTTCTGCTCTGATCTTCGTTATTTCTCTTCTCCTGCTGGGTTTAGGCTTTCTTTGCTGTTCTTTCTCCAGCTCTTAGGTGTAGGGGTAGGTTGTGTATTTGAGACCTTTCTTGTTTCTTGAGAAAGTCTTGTATTGCTATATATTTTCCTTTTAGGACTGCCTTTGCTGTGTCCCACAGATTTTGAACCGTTGTATTTTCATTATCATTTGTTTCCATGAATTTTTTCAATTCTTCTTTAATTTTCTGGTTGACCCATTCATTCTTTGGCCTCCATGTATTTGGGTTTTTTCTAACTTTCCTCTTGCGACTAAGTTCTAGCTTCAGAGCACTGTGGTCTGAAAATATGCAGGGAATGATCCCAGTCTTTTGATACTGGTTGAGACCTGATTTGTGACCCAGGATGTGATTTATTCTGGAAAATGTTCCATGTGCACTTGAGAAGAATGTGTATTCTATTGCTTTGGGATGGAATGTTCTGAATATATCTGTGATGTCCATCTGGTCCAGTGTGTTATTTAAGGCCTTTATTTCCTTGTTGATCTTTTGCTTGGATGATCTGTCCATTTCAGTGAGGGGGATGTTAAAGTCCCCTACTATTATTGTATTATCGTCGATGTGTTTCTTTGATTTTGTTATTAATTGGTTTATATAGTTGGCTGCTCCCATGTTAGGGGCATAGATATTTAAAATTGTTAGATCTTCTTGTTGGACAGACCCTTTGAGTATGATATAGTGTCCTTCCTTTCTCATCTCTTGTTATAGTTTTTGGCTTAAAATCTAATTTATCTCATATAAGGATTGCCACCCCAGCTCTCTTTTGATGTTCATTAGCATGGTAAATTGTTTTCCACCCCCTCAATTTAAAGCATGGTAAATTGTTTTCCACCCCCTCAATTTAAATCTTAAGGTTTCTTTGGGTCTAAAATGAGTTTCTTGTAGACAGCATATTGATGGGTTTTGTTTTCTTAATCCATTCTGATACCCTGTGTCTTTTGATTGGGACATTTAGCCCATTTACATTCAGGGTAACTCTTGAAAGATATGAATTTAGTGCCATTATATTGCCTGTAAGGGGACTGTTGCTATATATTGTCTCTGTTCCTTTCTGGTCTACTACTTTTAGGCTCTCTCTTTGCTTAGAGGACCCCTTTCAATATTTCCTATAGAGCTGGTTTACTGTTTATAAATTCTTTTAGTCTTTGTTTGTCCTGGAAGCTTTTTTTTGTCTCTCCTTCTATTTTCAATGATAGTCTAGCTGGATATCATATTCTTGGCTGAATGTTTTTCTCATTTAGTGCTCTGAATATATCATGCCAGTTCTTTCTGGCCTGCCAGGTCTCTGTAGATAAGTCTGCTGCCAATCTAATATTTTTACCATTGTATGTTACAGACTTCTTGTCCGGAGCTGCTTTCAGGATTTTCTCTTTGTCCCTAAGATTTGTAAGTTTCAGTATTAGATGATAGGTTGTGGACCTATTTTTATTTAATTTTAAGGGGTTTTTTTTGTGCCTTCTGGATTTTGATGCTTGTTGCCTTTGTGATATTAAGGAAATTCTCTACTATAACTTGCTCCAATATACCTTCTGTCCCCCCCACCCTTTCTTCTTCTTCTGGAATCACATTTATTCTAATATTGTTTCGTCTTATGGTATCACTTATCTCTTGAATTCTTCCCTCATGGTCCAGTAGTTGTTTGTCTCTCTTTTGCTCAGTTTCTTTATTCTTCATCATTTGGTCTTCTATACCACTAATTTCTCTTCTGCCTCATTTATCCTAGCAGTAAGAAACAGTAAGATTGCATATCATTAATAGCTTTTATGATTTCAGCTTGGTTAGATTTTAGTTTTTTTATTTTGCCAGAAAGGGCTTTTATTTTTCCAGTCAGGGTTTCTCTAATATCTTCCATGTCTTTTTCAAGCCCAGCTTGCACCTTGAGAATTGTCATTCTGAAGTTATTATTACCAATGTCCGTATTGATTAGGTCCTTAGCCTTCAGTACTGCCTTTTGTTCTTTTGTGTGTGTGTGTGTGTGTGTGTGTGTGTGTGGTGAGTTTTTCTGTGTTATCATTTTGTCCGCACCATTTTGTCCAGATAAGAATATACGAATGAAGGGCACCCAGGTGGCTCAGTTGCTTAAGCAACTGCCGTCAGCTCAGGTCATGGTCCTGGAGAGCTGGGATTGAGTCCCACATCGGGCTTCCAGCTCCATGGGGAGTCTGCTTCTCTCTCTGACCTTCTCTCTCATGCTCTCTCTCACTGTCTCTCTCTCTCAGATAATAAATAAAATCTTTAAAAAATATATATGAATGAGAGAATAAAATACTAAAAGGGTGGCAAAGACTCCAGAAAAATATATGCTAACCAAATCAGAAGAGACCCTAAATTGGGGGTAGAAGAAAGGGGGTAAAAAGGATTTTCAAAAATATTTAAAAACAACAACAACAACAACAACAAAATATGTATATATATATTATATATATTATATATATATATATAATCACCAGTCTAATATATATATATTATATATATATAATATAATATTATATATATATAATATAATATTATATATATAATATAATATTATATATATATAATATAATAATAATATACATATATTATAATATATATAATCACCAGTCTAATATATATAACTAGACTGGTGAATAGAATGGAGCCATCCACTTGATTTTGGATGTTAGAAGAAACTATCTCCCAAAATTTTAAAGAAGAGAAAAATATATATACAATAATAAGGGTAAACATGATGAAGGGATGGAATATGACTGTAAAGATGAAAAATTTTAAAAAATTCTAAAAAAGGAATTGATAAGTTGGTTGGAAAAAGAAAGAAAAAGAAAGTGGAGAGAATTTGCTGGAGACTAGAACAAAGCCCTGTGCTAGATTTGGGGTATATTTTGATCTGTTAGAAGATACTGTATCCCAAAATTTTTTAGAAGAAAAAACCCTATATGTATACAAAAAATAAAGTTAGATACAATGAAGGATAAAATATGACTATAATAATGAAGGTTTAAAAGATTTTTTTAAAGAAAGGTATTGTTAAGATAAATTAGTTAATAAACACTAAAAGAGGAAAGAGGAAAAGTTAAAAAAATTAGAATAAGAAAAAAATAAAATTAAAAACATTTAATTAACTTTGCAAGATTAAAGAATCATGGGGACAAAGCCATGAATTCCACGCTTTGCTTTCCCGTCCTCTGGAATTCCGCTTTTCTCCTTGATCAGTGAGCTTGGTTTTGGCTGGATATTCTTGCTGATCTTTTGGGGGAGGGGCCTGTTGCCGTGTTTCTCAGATGTCTTTGCCCAAGGCAGAATTGCACCACCCTTGCCAGGGGCCGGGCTAAGTAATCTGCTAGGGTTCACTCTCGGGAGCTTTTGTCCCTGAATGCTTTCCACAGAGCTCTAGAGGACGGGAATGAAAATGGCGGCTTCCCAGTCTCCAGCCAGGAGGAGCCAAGAGCTTGTGGCCCCACTTCTCAGTGTGCTCTCAGAGAAAAGCGCCCAATCATTCCCATCTCCCTGGTCTCCGGCCGCACTCAGAGCTCACCCGGCCTGTGACCGAGCATTTCTGTCTCTGGCACATGGTCCCATTTGGAGTCTCCAAACCCAGCAGGTTCTTGCTGCGCTGTTCTTCTGGTGGAGGAAGGTGGGTCTCCCTGGATCTGCCACTTGTGGGGTCTCTGCTCAAAGAGCAGTGGCCCAGCTGTGCCGCAGATCACAGTTTAAAGTAAGCCCATGCTGGGAGTTCACTACTTGGCTCTGTCTCTGTAGTTGGCTTCCTCACTCTGACACCTGTGAGCTCTGCTATCCTCAGACATCCCTGATCCTTCTGTGACCCCACAGGACCTGAGACCACACTGTCCCCACAAGGGCTCCACCCCCACTTAACCTCTAGAGCGATGTCCCTCAGTGGAGTAGACTTCTAAAAGTTTGGATTTTGTGCTCCATTACTCCCCCACTTGCTGGGAGCTGGCCCCTCCCCCCGCAGCCAGAATCTGTCACTTCAGATTCACTTCTCCACAGGTCCTACCTTTCAGAAAGTGGTCGATTTTCTGTTTCTAGAATTGCTATTCTTCTTCTCTTTGATCTCCTGTTGGGTTTGTAGGTATTTGGATTGGTTTGATAACTATCTAGCTGAACTCCTGTGACCTGATGTCATCTCAGTCTGCTACTCCTCCGCCATCTTGACTCTCCCCCTGGATTTTTATCGTGTGTAGGATTTTTATGAAGGAGGCATATTATTACATCTGTGGTAGCGGTATGTAGGCTTGGAAAGAATGGTGAATATATAGAGAAAAGAGAGGTTTTCCTTTATACTTAGAGGAGGTTAGAGAAGAATCAGTAGGTCATAGGCAACTGAGAGGTCTTGATGAAACTATAGAACAATAGTTTAATATAAAAATTACATAAGTAAGTCACAATAAACCCATGGTATGGGTTGTGAAACACATTACCTGTTGGCAGTTAGGGAACACCATTATTGGAATTCTTCAAATAAGTTTAGAACAAACATTTTAGGAGGTTGTGTTATCAGGAGAACCTAGGTAAAGTATAAGAAGACCAGTTAAATTTGAATTTCAGATAAACGTGGAGTGATTTGTGTGTGTATATATGTTCTGTACTAAAAACTAATTTTTGTTTATCTGAAGTTCAGATTTTTTGTGTATTTGAAATTTAATTAGGTATCCTATTATTTTTATTAAGAAAAACTGGCAATCCTAGCATTAAAAAAGGTTATGGGAATGCCCGGTGATCAGACTCAATAATTTGATCTTTCTTTTGATGTTAGTGTTACCATATTTGTTTGCAGGTGTGAGGTACAGGCCCCAGTGAAGCATTTTCTAGAATAATGGGAGTCTTTCTATATCTAAGTGGCTAGTAGGAATTTCACCTTAGGAAATTGTGAAAGTACTTGATCAAGAAGAGGGACTAGGAAAAAAAAAAAAGGAAAAAATCGAACTACTGAAAGCATCTAATATTCAGCAAACTAGATGAACAATTTCTTGTGTATTCTAGGAAACAAAATGGGGTGTCATCCCTCCTGAGAGGGATCACCCAGTTTGCTTTATCAAGTGTGAGCGAGGCTAGGCTACCATTGTTGTTTATGCTCCTTATATACAGTGGCTCTTCTGTTCGGGCTCCTATTTTTAATGTGATTGTAAAAACATTACAGAAACCCCAACAGTAAGCCCTCTGCCAAGTTGGTGAGGTCATAGTAATATGACTTCACAGGGAGCTAGATCCTTAGAAGCTCTAGTGGACCAACAAACACTGGACTTGTGGGGCAAAGAGTGCTGAGAAGGGGCTTATAAGAGGATGTATGTATGGCCCAGTCACCCTATGCTCTGGGATGAGTTCTCTTTGGTGTCTTCCTTATTGTTGGTGAGTTTGTATTGCCATCATATTGTGAGGCTTTCTGATTTGAAAAGACCAGTCTCTGTTCTTGTTCATGTAATCTCATAAATCATGAAATGGGACAGAATGAAGCCATCTAGGAATGGAGGTATTTATCCTCACTGTATTCCTTATTTTCTTTTTCATTGAAGGTTTTTTCAAGAAGATCCAGAGAAATCTGATTTGAACAGATTTTAAAATTACCTCCTTTTGAAGAATGTAGAGAGAATGAGGTGAAATAGACTGGACTGGGCAAGAGAGTAGAAAGAGGGGGCAAACATGAGGAATGAGGAGCAAGAGTGACTGTCACCACTACACTTATAAAATATATATGCTCTTTAGGATAAGTCTCTTGTATTTGAACAAAATCTTTGCAGTACGGTATGTGTGGTGCAATTATACTATTTACATGGAGTGATTAAATATATGCCATAAATTTTTCTTGAAAAATGAGTGGTAAGTAGCAGTTTAATTGAAAAGAAACTGCTTTCTTTGGCATTTGTTTTTTCTCCATGATAGCTACTACATAGAGTAAGAGAATGCATGCAGACACAACTGCAGGGGTTTTCTTTTTAATTATAAAAATTACTTGATTGTAACTAAAATAGTTCTTGGAATAAATATTTTGCAATTCCACCACAAAGTGTGAGTTGCCCTTTAAAAGAATTTTCTACTACGAGTTTATATATTACAGGTTTGCTGTATATAATGATTAAATACTCAGTTTTCTGATAGGATAGATTTCATAAAACTGGCTGGTAACTCTGTAGAGGAAGGTTTAGGATGAAAAAATATTTAAATGTATTTGCATGAAGATCTCTTAATGAAGTAATTTATTTTAATTGGTATCTATTTCTGTTGGAAATTTGTTTAAGGTGGCTAACTGTTTAAAGAAGGGTTAGCAAATATCTTAGTTTGCCTGGGGCAGTTCCAGTTTATGTTTGTTGTCCTGGCATCAGCTATGGTTTAATATTTGACTGACTTTAAAAAATGAAGTATTGTCATTAATAGCTGCAGTAAAGTCAAGTCAGCCTGGGTTTGATAAGCCTCCACTTGGTACGTCTAGCTTCTCCACAGTGATCTGTGGGATGTGTGAGTTGACCTGTGCATTGAGCAGAATAGTTGAGTGTAAAAGACACTATGGGATAATCTCTCTCTATTCCTTCCCCATATAGCTCTCTTTCAAGGACAGCATGTGGCATACTTGCTAATAAAATGAGTTTGGAGCGGAGTTGTGAGGGGTGGTTATCTCCCTCAAGTCTAGCGGTGGTTGGGGAAGTCTGGAGCAGTGCAGTTCCTAGGAGCTACCTGGTGTACTGGCTGGGCCTAGTGGCTGGAGCTGCATTTGAGTGATAGTGTACCTGCCAGGCTACCACTTATTGGTGATAGGAAATGGAAAATCATAAGGTACAGTAAGTGACAAAAATAGATACTGAATAGTTAGTTCTTAAAAAAAAAACATTTTTTGTTACAATGATTTTTGTCATTTATTGTAAGTTTACAACTATTTTTATTGGTTTTAAAAAACTTTGTAAACGGGGGCGCCTGGGTGCTCAGTGGGTTAAGCCTCTGCCTTTGGCTCAGGTCATGATCCCAGGGTCCTGGGATCGAGCCTCACATCAGGCTCTCTGCTCAGCAGGGAGCCTGCTTACCCCCTCTCTCTCTGCCTGCCTCTCTGCCTACTTGTGATCTCTCTCTCTCTCTCTCTGTCAAATAAATAAATAAATAAAAATCTTAAAGAAAACCCTTTGTAGCAATTATAATTACATATTTAATTTTATCATTCTGTTCCCTCTTCAGAATATCTTGGGTTAGACGTAAATAGATACTCCACTTTAATTCAGGTCAAGTTAAAGAACTATGTAGAGCAAAGACATGACAAGAGTAGGCTTGTGGGCCTGCCTGTTCAGCCTAGCCTGGAATGGTTTTTAAGTTTTAAAAAGTTGGGAAAAACAAAGAAAAAAAAACAAACAAAAACAACAAAAATAGAGGCATGTGTGACAGAGACCTAATGTGGCCTTTGCCTGAAATATTTAGTGTCTGGTTCATTACAGAAAAATTCTGTGTCTGGTTTAGAGTCTGTGGTAAGTATGTTGGAAGGCTATTTAAATGTCATAGTTTATCATGTTTGTATCTTTCCTTAGTTATCAAGTTAAAATGAGGATTTGGAAATTATTGCATTATTGGTATGTTACAAATGGAGGATGTAGCATTCCATAGCTTTAGCTTGTGACTCCTTTCAAGGGCAGAGGTGCTTACTTTGTGGTTTGTGGGGCTTACTGAAACCCTTTCAGGAGTTTTATGAGTTCAAAATTATTTTATAATAACAGTACAGTATTATTTTCCTTTTTCAAGGTATTGATATTTACATTGATGATGCAGAAGCAATGGTTTGCAGACTTTAGCACAAATCAAGGTAGTGACTCCAAACTGTCCTAGTTGTTACTTTGTTCTTCACTATCATGCACTCAAAATAAAAACAAAAGTCAGTCTCACCTAAAAATTCTTTGATGAAGCAGTACAGAATAATTACATTTTAACCCTTGAGTATATACGTTTTTAATTTCATGTGTGATGAAATGGGAAATATGCATAAAGCCTTTCTGATGGTTTTCTTTGGGACAGTCTTGTATGTCATTTGATTTGTGAGTTATAAACTTGTTGCTTTTTATGAAATGCCATTTTTCCTTCAAAGTGTAACTGACAAATTATGGTTATTGGCAGCCATTTTCTCAAAAATTAATAGAGCAAACCTATTAATACTCTAAGAAAACTGACAATATTTTTTTGCCGACAATGCAACATGAGCTTTCAGTTAAAACTTAGAAATTTGGAAAACTTTTATCTGTCACCAGGAGTTTGGTAGCTTTTCCATAATTAAAGATTTTTCTGAAGATAATAGTGGTGATGTAATAAATGTGATTTTAAAAAGTATTGTATAATGAAATGTGGCAACAGATATTTTGCAAATTGCCAATGTATGGTACAGAATCTTGCCTGGGTAAAAGATTGATTTAAAGTAGAAGACAAATTTTAATATGAGTACAAAAAATTCTTTGATACTATATTGCCACTAACCTTTAGGAACCTACCACTTATCTTATTTTAGTGCCACATTGAAAAAAAAAGAATATCTAAAATTATCTGGAAAGAATATTAAGTTACTTCTTTTTTTTTTCTAACCGACTATCTGTGTGATGCTGGGTTTCCTTAATATATTTTAACCAAAACAAAGTATTGGTTAGTGGCAGTGAGAACCCAGCTGTCTTCAGTAAGCCAACCATTATTCTAAATATGCAAATAATTGTTGCCTTTCCCACTAAATTTTATGTTGTTTTAGAAACCATTATTATTTTTAATAAAATATACTATTTATATTCGTGAAATGGGTTTGTTATTAAGTGACTTAACATTTAAAATATTTCTTTTAAAATTACTAATGCTGTGGATATCAATAGATGTAACCCACATAAACACAGGTGTTTGGTGTCCTCCGTATTTTTAAAAATGTAAAGGTCCTGAGACCAAAAGTTTTGAGAACTGCTCATCAAGGGTTTAAGGAATCACTTCTTCAGTACATTGAAATATGGTAGCTGGAAATACTTTTAGGAATAATTAAGGATAAAACTATCTCATTTAAAAGTTCTTTCATTTAGTTTTACAATAGCATGGTAATTTCATCAGCTATTTTTCCTTTTTGTCACATAAGAAAAACCTTTTTTTCTTCTTTATCAATTCTCACAGCAATGCTGGGGTAAAAACAACACTGCTAGAGCCTCATTCTGAGATGGGGAGCACTGAAATTCTGGAAAAGGAGACCTCCGAAAGTCTCAGTAATGGTACCAGCAGCAACGTAGAAGCAGCCAAAAGGTTGGCCAAACGCCTTTATCAACTAGACAGATTCAAAAGATCGGATGTCGCAAAGCACCTAGGCAAGAAGTATGTTGTGTACCAAGGCTGGTGTCTGAGTGTGTCCTTGTGTGTGTGTCTTTTTAAATAGCTTGGATTTTAATAACAAAGTCTATCCTGTTTTCTTATAGCAATGAATTTAGCAAACTAGTGGCAGAAGAATATCTGAAGTTTTTTGATTTTACAGGAATGACACTGGATCAGTCTCTCAGGTATGATTAAATATCACTTCTGTTCTTTTTTGCTTCCAAATAATTCTGAGAAGAGAAAGTAATGCTGAAACTAAAATCCAAGTTTTAATTCTTTTAGCCCATAGTGACTTTGTGATCTTAGTTCAGATTATACTATAGTTTATTAGACATAATAGAAAGAAAATCATTTTTTTAATGAAATCATATTTTCCATCTAGTAGATGACATAGTAAAAAATAGTAAGTCTTGAGAAGTGGAATCTCAAAAGTAGGTCTTGAAAAGTAGAATCTGTGGGAATCTGGTTTTTGGATGATCAATTAAAAAAGGCACAGATTTACAGACTGTAGAATTGCAGGCTTTTCCCCCCTAAACATTTGTTTATAATAGGCAAATAGCCTTTAAGATGATGCTTGGAATTAATTCATGAATGGAATAAAAATGAACATCAACATATAATCGGCAGAAGATATCTGTAAACTGTTTCAGATAGTAGCACTTTTTGCTGATCTGTTCAAATGAAGGTTTAATAAAAACACTGATCCTCACTTTTCACACCATAGTGTACTGTAAATTTCTAAGAGTCGTGAAGGTAAAACCCAGTCAGCATTTACCTCTTACTAACTTTATAACATGTTAGAGCCTGGAGGAATTCTAAGATCATCTGTATCACCCTCTAGTTTTATGAATGAGGAAACTGTGTTTTGGGAGGTGGAGTGAGGATATTTAGGTTAGAATGCACAATAATGACTTATTGAGTGGTACTTTGTGTGAATTGAGGGCATACGTAGGTTTTTCCACTGAAAACAAGTAAGGGTAGAGAAAAGATTGATGTTTATGCATTGTGCTCTGATGTGGTTTATAAAAGACAGTTATGAAAAATTCCAGCTTGATCAGTATAAGTTAACAAGCTAAGAAAGCAACACTTTCATCATAGAAATAATAATGTTGTATGTTTCTTCTAATTGTAAGATTTCTTAGAACATTTTAAAGGAATTTTTTTTTTCCTTCCTAACTCATGTTTAGGGAAGTGCATCCACTTTATCTAGTGAGGGTCATTGGAATTCATCATTAATAGACAGTACTCTTAGTGACTCTGATTTAGATTGGTGTGTGATTCTGGGCATATTTTTGTTTTTCAAAGAATTTTTATACATTAATTAGTTGGGTTTTAGCTCCCAATTTTCTTCTCATATAAAAAGTTAATATAATGTGATAATAGGCAAAATAAAATTAACAAAAATTGTACACAAGATAATATAATTGTAATTTTTTTCTTTTTTTAAATTTTATTTTACTTATATTCAGTTAATTAATGTATAATGATTATTAATTTCAGAGGTAGAGTTCAGTGATTCGTTTGTTTTATATAACAATGTGTCAGTTGCAAGTACAATCATATAAACAAAATGACAAACTGTTATAGTTTTAAAACATAGCCTCCATGGTTATGGGTTTGGTCTTTAAGTGTTCTTTGGTTTTTATCTGACTGATCTTTTAAATGGGTACTTGCCATTTCAGTCATACAGGGAAGTTACTACCTTCCCAGGGCTTTATTTTAATGTATTAGCTACCATGTTACTGTTACTATTCTGTCATCTTTCATATTAACATTTTATAGAATTAAATAAATTTATATCGAATGGCTATCTCTAGCAAGTGTTTTTTTAATAACTAGAATATCTTACTTTGTATAATTAATTTCATATTATATATGAATTAACTTTAATTATCAAACATAAAGAGTATGGTAATGTTTTCTAGTTTCACTTTTTTTCTCTTAATTCTTTTTTTAGGTATTTCTTTAAAGCATTTTCTCTTGTGGGAGAAACTCAAGAACGAGAAAGAGTTTTAATACACTTCTCCAATAGATACTTTTATTGTAACCCAAATACCATTGCTTCACAAGGTAATCTGATGGAAATGTTTGTATTTCAAAAAACAAGGGTTATTTTTCTCATTATAAAAGTTAAATTTTATTGTGGAAAATATGGAAGATTATACAGAAGAAAATGAAAATCATCTAGGGATCTCTAATTATCTGGAGATAACTTTTAACAACTGATTTATTTCCTTCTCTATTTGTATAATATTTAATTTCAAATTTGAATCATTACAGAGTTTTGTTTTCTGTTCTTTACCTTTCAGTTCTGAGCATTTTCTCGTGTCATATTTAATGGCTGCATGACATTCTTTTCTTTTCATTATTTTTTACTTTGTTTTCCAGTTCTATAGTATGATATGATGCTTTAAATCACTCTGAAATTTTACAAAGCACATTGTAATAAATGAAATGCAGGTTTTATTTCTTCTTTCTATCCCTCTGATCTCTAAACTTCTTGAAGAGCATGTATACTTATTTTTGGAAACATTTACAAATCCACTGGAGTTTGTAGTGTGTCTCCAGTGCTTTGGTTTGATAATTCGTTGTAGCAACATTGACCACTGACTTTGGTGTATGATTTTAATGAACTATGAGTTTATGTTTATTGTACTATTTTTATTTTTATTATTTTTTTAAGATTTTATTTATTTATTTGACAGAGGGAGAGATCACAAGTAGGCAGAGAGGCAGGCAGAGAGAAAGAGGTGGAAGCAGGCTCCCCGCTGAGCAGAGAGCCGATGAGGGGCTTGATCCCAGAACCCTGGGATCATGACCTGAGCTGAAGGCAGAGGCTTTAATCCACTGAGCCACCCAGGCGCCCCTATTGTACTATTTTTATAAAGCAACTTTAAACTATTTCAGTGTTGATGCACCCTATCAAGAGGTTTTCCTCCATGTCAATTCCTGCAATAAAGTAAAATTTTCAAGGTTTGAAGTCAGGCGCATTCATTTGCAATGGGAGAATCTTTCATAAACACGAATTCTGGAATAGATCACTAGGATTAGAGGCACCAGAAATAACCATTATCTCTAGCTTCAGTCTTGCTATTTAACTGGGATAAGTATACTTGATGTTGACTAAAGTGATTAATCCCCCAGCCCTGCCCTGTAGGCTATAGCTAAATTAACTAACAATCTGATCATTAGAGTCACATTCAGCTCCATAAAATGGGAATTTAGTTTTCTTTAGTCCTTTCTTTGATTATACTTAGACTATTTACTCACTGTTTCTATCACTTATCAGTATTGTGTAGAGAATGAAACGGATAGAAGGGAATTGTTTTTATTAAAAGCCTCCTCTAAATCTAATAAAATATTGACATTCCTGAGTGAAATAAGGAATTTCGATATGTACACTCATGTGGCTGTTGATAAGGGTATTGGAGAGTTGGCTGCTGAGCGTTTTACAAATGCTTTCAAGGAATTTATTTTAAATGTACTTAAAATTTAATAATCATAATCTGGAACTGGAATAAATGCACTTTTGGGCATTCAGTAGCATCTCCTTAGAGATATTAATAATAGAAATCACCTACTCTACTCAAAGGCATACTTCTGAGAAATAAGCTGTCTTTAACTCATGAATTCAGTAATTAGGAAGGCCTGCTTTTCGCACATTTGGCATACACAGTAAGATTTTTCTGCATCTGCAGCTACCATTGTCTACTATCCTTGGGTTGAGAATTGCAGGAAAAGAATGAGGAGGAGTAATTCTAAGGTTTGGAAATGAGAGGCTTCTCATTCTTAGTGCTTTTTCTTTTCCTTTATAAAGTAAGAAAGAGTGATGTTTCCACCTAAATGTGACATGGTCTATCTGGTTTGAGCAGCATCTTTCCCCTGAATATTTAATTTTTTATTCTTTACAGATTATTGCAGTATTTTACTTTTGGCTGATCCATAGTATCCTGGACCAGTTGACCTACATGTGGCCTTTAGTGAATTGTCAAGAAAGAGGATAACTATTCCTACCCATATATTTTTAGCCAGAGAACTAATACCTGGACAGTACACTGAAAGACCCAAATCTTCATTTCCTGTAACTTTTTTGCTTCTTTCTTAATTTGCATTCCTCCCAGAAAGTAAAAAAAAAAAAAAAAGAAGGAACGGTAGCAAATCATGTATTTTCATTTCTGCATCTTTTATTACATAGGATTAGGAAAATATAAATAAAAAGATAAAAATTATCTCATTACCCAGAGACAGTAATATTTTAGTATAATTCTATATATTATTCTAGATGTATTTATATTTAAATGGGATCATACTGCATATAATGTGCTTTTCATATAATAATTTATTGTGAAATATCTTTTTGTTTCAACAGTCAGCATACTTGGACAACATTTTTAATAAATGTTAAACATAACAGGATTGTGGTTTGGGAGGGTTTTATTTACTTGTTCCCCATTATAAGCGATATTTCTTTGGATACCCTTGTATCTTGTATAGATCCTATTTCCTTAGTGTAA
The DNA here is from genome assembly GCF_002288905.1 of Enhydra lutris kenyoni. NCBI lineage: Eukaryota > Metazoa > Chordata > Mammalia > Carnivora > Mustelidae > Enhydra > Enhydra lutris. The sequence goes on from NW_019154095.1 coordinate 40,810,735, forward strand.
AGTCTTATAAATGGATTTGCTATGTTGAAAGATACTGTTCCAAAGCTTAAGATATGTACTATCAAACTACCCTCCAGAGAGTTAAGAATAATATACTTTATCACCAGCAGAGTCCTACTCTCTGCACTGAGGCCCTTTTAATAATTTTTTTTTTTCTCCCCAAACAAATATGACTATGCTTAGCCACATATTGTGTTTTCAGAGGTTCTTAACGTATGCCACTTTAATGATAATAAGTCCAACGGGAAATGGTGAATTAATGCTTTCTTTCCTGTCTCTTCCCTTAGATGGAGTCCATTGTCTCACCTGTGCAATGATGCTTCTTAACACGGATCTCCACGGCCATGTAAGTGTAGGTGTGTGAAGCCGTCTGAGAGAAATTAAAATATCTTGAGCTTATCTGTGCTTTTGTGTTCATACACACTTATTCTCTCCCCTTCCCTTCGCTCATTCTCCACTTGGCAGGTAGGTAAATGTAAACCCTTGGAAAAAGAAATAACTCACTTTACATGTTAACATGAATACTATATGGTCTGCATGTCTGCAGTTGACTTACCTGTAGTGAGTGTGTTCTGTATCTTTTCTCCAGTAGATGGCAGAGACAGAGCATTTGTTTTTTGGTTAGCTATTTGGGTTGATAATATGATGGAAAGAGGAAATAAGTTAGAGCTGAAGATGATGACCGTGTTTTTACTAAATCTAGTAGCCAGTCATAAGAACACAGCCTTTTCTTTGCTGCTCAGCTGATGTGGTCTTTTTTACTAGTTGAAATATCAAAATATTCTAATTACCATCTCATCTTCTGTTGAAAAATCTAGAGAAAACTTAACCAGGGTGAGATGCTTTATAATTTTACCTTCCATAGGTGTGAAATTTTAGCATTTACTTAAACTGTTTATCTTAGAGGAAATGAAAATCTTTTAGTTTAATATAGGCCAGTATGTACTCACTTAGCACAAAAATTATTTCATAGTCCCAGGTCCATTTATTCTGAAGAGAAAACCAAGTTTCTTGTAATTAAAGAATCTAGGTCATCCCTTGATTTGCTATATGATTTATCTTAAAATTAAAAAAAAAAATCACACTGAAAGAATAAAGCTTAGGTATCTGTACAGATTCATTTTCATATTCCAAAAGGACACATAATTTCCTTAAGAAAGGTAAAATGGTGCAGTTTGGGACCATTAAAGTGGACTGAAGGGGAAAAGAAGTGTTCTGTCAGAAAAATGAAGAGGAGATATAGTGATAGCTAACACTGTCTTCACAAACCTCCCAACTCAACTAGGAAACTAGGAAGTCCCTTTTTCAATTTCCATGAGTTGTATTTAGAATAACCTAGTGATTTGCAGACATATGTAACATGTGTCCAGCAATGATACAGAATAAAATCAGTAGATACTCTCAGGGACATTTTGGGGCCATAGCACCATAATACATCCTGGGGATATAAAGGTGCTAAGATTCCCTCAGTGTGAGCCTTGATATGAGGATCAGAATCTAAACTCATTGGTTTGTTATGGGGATGACAACTCAGTGGACTGTCCTGACCCCTATTTTTCTCTCACCAGCAAAGCAAGTTTTCCTTGCTTTTTTCTCTGCCTGTCTTATGATGACAGTTACAATTTTGTCCTCTTCTTTTCCTCCCACTTAAGAGAGAATTTTTGAATACTCGTCCACATATAACTTTGATCCAAGTTAGTGAGTCCCAACATGAGGTAGCTTTGTCACGTGAGATATTTTAAGATCTCATTCACATATGATGGGTGTGCATTTAGTATCTGTTGACTGAGAAAATTTATGATGACAAAAAAATCCAGTAATTCTTCATTTCTTTGTTCAATTCTTATTTAAAGTTGAGGATCTCATAGAACTTCTGTAGAAGTTGCTAGATGGGGGATTAGTTTCTATTAAAAGCTGAATTACTTTTTAGAAAGCTAATATTGCTTTAATACTTTCAAATAAGTGTATATCTTATTAATCACAATAATTTTAAACATGGCAGTAAATAAAGGTGTGAGGTTTGTTATATATTCAGATAACTCAGCTTGTTTGATATCCAGACTAACCGTGAGCACCCCAGTATTTATAGTCCGTAAGTTCAGAACCACAGATCTCGGATGTGCACTTGCTCTGTTTTCAGACCACTTTTATATAATTGAAAAGAGAGTAAATGAAGAGTAACATTTCTTTTTGCAACTAGAGTGTAAGAGTTTATAGGTAAGGGGCAGTATACGAACGAACAGTTTAATATTATCCTGAGTTGTGCCAATTGTACATAATTAACAATTGGCTATAGTGACAGAATTACATGTAAGAGGGAGAATAAGTACAATATTATCAACATATTTTTATTAATTATTAGTTCTTAGCTTTGTTCTTGAAAATGTGTGCTATATACTTAGGATTGTCTGTTGGTTAGGTTTTGTATATTAGAGGTTTTTTAAATCCTTATTTACAATGCATGCTGTTGAAATATGTGAATATGAAATATGTGAAATATGAAAAATGTTGAATATATAGTAGTTTCATAAGAACTAACCACACGAAAATGTGTTTTCTTATCTTCCAACTCTGGATTCATTTTAAAAATAAATTTTCCTTCTAGGTGGTAAGTTTTTATCCATAATTCTGGATGGAGTTTCTGTTGCATCATGATTGCCTGATGTATTGTTACAGTTTCTGTTTGACTTACTAGCATGACCCCTTTGAAGGTGAATCATTCAAAATATAAAGTGAATTATTTCTAATATGTGCCCCTTTTCACCTCCTTCCTAGGCTGTACTGCCTAGGCCATCACCTCTCATTACTTAGTCCAATGCTAGAATAGTCCTCTTAGGAAGTGAACTTATAAGCCATTTTCCTTTTCTTCTTTACCATTGTGCCCTGATAGCAATACATCAGCATGATCTTTCTAAGAAGTACTGCAATAAGCTTGTCCTCATGCTCACAGTGGGGGAGGCATAACTTGGGAATTAGCTTCTTTAGGCTTTTCTTTGTGATGAATCCTCCTTGTGGGTTTTATTTACTCTGAGGAGTGATACATTGGAAATGCACTGGTATGGGCCTTTGTTCATTCTGCTAACTTTTCTTACTAATAAAATCATTGAATATATACTAATGTAATAAATCTAATATAGTGTTACATGTTGGAATGCTGCCTTTCTTTCTTTTTATAATTTATTCTAACATTCAACAAACACTTATAGTAGGTCTACTCTATCCAAATTCTGTGCCATCTGGGTAAGGATTAGAAATGAATGAGACATTCGTGGAAGTCAAATCTCATTTCTGGTAGTGTTGGCTAGGCTGACTTCATTTAGTCCTTTTAACTTAGAATATAGCAGGTAACTGAGGTGCTGTAGTGGAAAAGTACTGGGGAGATATTTTAATTATAACTTGGATAATTGAATTTCACTGAGTAGGCTAGGAAAAAAATAATCCGAAGTATATGCAATATTTTTTGGGAGAAGTTCATTCAAATGTCATAATTTCAGTGGAGCTAAAGATGCTGATTCCCTTTTGTACCTATTTTTTAAAAAATACAAATGATGCATTATTATTTTAGCAATAGTATTGACTTGCTTCTATTTGCGTGTGGTTTATTCTCTTTGATAAAATATTTTATAATTGTGGTCACATAGCTAATTTGCTGAGTAATCTCTTATTTTTAAAATGACTCTTCATCGATGAAATATGTAAGTAAATTAAACTTTTGCATATACAGATAACTTTCTATTAAAACAAACTCTAGAGTTTATTTTTCTCTTGCAATACGGGAGCTTGATGTTATTTGAGCTACCAACAAGGAAAAAATTGAAAATATGAAAATCTTTTTCTTGAAAGCCTTGTGTTTTATTGGAAAAAGTATGAATAAAGGATTTTATAAAGTTAGAATAAATTCAATATTATTTCTTTTCTGGACTGATCTTCACTTGTGCTTTGTTGACTGTAACTCGCTCTCAGGTACTTGGATCATAACAGAGATTCAGCTATCTACTAGGATTATCACTGGAGCTGAAGACAGGTGTCAGGGGCAGGACAATAGGCAGAAACTTTGCACCAGGGTTAGACCCTGAAGTGGGAAGAAGTTTTAGATGTAGACTGAGTTGTAATGAAGAGTGGGATAGATATATATAGAATCAGTTGGTCATTTTCACAACTAAAAGTCAAAAGAGATCTCTAAGACAATGGCTGCCCAGGGTCAGGCCTTGGTTAGAGGCAGTAGCAAGGACATTTATTTGTAATCAAGGTATTGTGGCAGAATCTAACCTTTGACATTGTGGCTTGGGATTTTTAATAGGGATTTTACCCAAGGCGTCTCTGTGTTTTTCAGTAATGGCAGGAGCTAACCCACTCTGCAACAGGTGTAAGGGAGTTGGGGGTGTGGTTCTTCTGGAGTGGTAGCTCAGTCTAGTCATCCTGTAGATAACTTTGGGATACTCTGGGTGTGTTGAATATCATCCTCAGTGGTCTGAGTTTAACTATGAGGCAGGACCTTATTTTTTTTTGTTTGTTTTTGTTTTTGTTTGGTGTTGGATTATAAGTTGAATAAGGGATAAAACCACAGTTGGTATAACATACTGGTAGAGGGGCAGAAAGGAGTCAAGTATAGGTTTTGTAATAGAATAATATTAGCAGTTCATTATTTTTCAGTGTGTAAACTGAATTGGTAATTTTTTTTTTTTAATTCCTAGATTGGCTCTGTAGGATCGTAGAATTTTAAATTGGCGGGCAAAATATTTTGTTTATTATCAGAAGTGGAAAATGACTATTATAAGAATTGTTTAATGCTTTTACTTTTCATAGTGTGCTGTTTTACCTTTCTACCCTCAAAAGCACCACAGGCCTTTAACATCCTTAGGAAATTTCTGTTTCTGTGATAATCATTATTATAATTGGCCAGCTGCCTGAAGTGCTTTTTGCCTGCTGCTCTCCCTCCTGTCTAGCTGTCTTCTCTCTGGGCTCCTCTTCCTGTCTCTGCCGCCCCACATCCTAGATGCCCTCTGCCAGGAAAGCCGTCTTTGGCATTCATTTATTTTCCTATCTGGGTTTTACCCTACTGTAGATTCTAGCCTTGTTCTTAATTTCCTTTCAGTCAACAAGCCTCCTTTCCCTTGGAGGCCTCTTTTCCATGTCCTTGGTTCCAAGTCTTTCCTTTCACCTTTTTGGGAGCTTCCCAGCTACAGTGACTTCCAGCAGGCTCTCATCCCTGGAGCTTCTCAGTAATAATGACAGTTCACTGAAGGATCAGGTCTGGATCAGCATTGCCAAGGATTTCTGTTGGGGCATTGGGGTCAGTTTTCCACTTACTGTTTTCTCTTACCGTAAGGAGCATTTTGGGGATTGCTTGAGAACCTTTACCATCAGCTGTGGAAGTGTTTTTATTGAAAAAATGTCTTATAGATTTTTCTATTTTTTTAAAGATTTTATTTATTTATTTGAGAGAGAGAGAGAGAGAGAGCAAGAGAGAGCACAGGTTGGTGGGGAAGGGCCTAGGGAGAGGGAGAAGCAGTCTCCTCTGAGCAGAGAGCCTGACTCAGCTCAATCCCAGGACCCCAAGATCATGACCTGAGCTGAAAGCAGATGCTTAGCCAACTGAGCCATTTAGGTGCCCCTCAGATTTTTCAATTTTAAAATGACCTTTAAGATACTGTCACATTGACAACTATGTGTGGATTTTAATAGGAATGCTTACTTAAGCATGTCACAGTTAATCACGCACTGGTGCATTTTCTCTGCTTCTGTGACTTCTCAAAATGAAAGCCTCCTTTCCTTTTTTTCCTTTCCCCCATTTCTTCCTCCTCTAGCCACCTCCCCCACTTCTCTTCCTTTCTTCACTTTTTTTTTTTTTTTTTGCTAGTTCTCCTTTTTTAAGAATAGGTTCATACCTGGAAAATACAATGTGGAGATATCAGTTGGGTCAGTGGGGCTCATTTAGGGACTTCGGGTTATTGAATTTGTACATTAATCAGTAGCTGCATTCCTTTTCCTTCTTACCATTACGAGTTTTTCACATTCGCACAGGTCTTTAGTAGAAAATGATAAAGCAGATCAAACTCCATATTAAGTCTGTTTTTGCTCTTTCTTCCTGCAAATGGTTTGAGGAGGGAAGGAGTGAGGGTGAGGAAGGTGACTGAAACAAACCTCTTACCTCTAATCCCATTACTTCAGTTAACATCTATCATTCTATGACAAGTTAAAAGTAGAGTTTAGTCTTTGTAATTTGATAATGAGGTCAGTGTCTTATATCTTCTCACATTTCAAGGAAATACTTTCTGTGAAGTTGTTATAGAATTTGCTACTATAGTACTTCTCAAACTTTTTAGTGTCATATTCCCTTTGTACTCTTAAATTTTTTTGAGGACCCCAAAGAGCTTTTGTGTCTATCCATTAATATTTACCATGTTAGAAACTAAAATGGATAAGCTTTTAAAAATATTTAGTATTTTAAAATAGCAATAATAAACCCATTAAATGAATAACATACTTTTTTCTTTTAAAATGAGTGAATTTTATTTTTTAGTTTATTTTTAGGTATACAACATAATGATTCATTATTTACATATAGTTACAAAATGATCACCACAGTAAGTCTAGTTAACATCTGTCACCATCCATAGTTATAATTTTTTTTCCTTGTGATAAAAACTTTCAAGCTACTCTTCAGTTTCAGACATTCAGTACTGTAGTCACCATGATGTACATTATATCCACATGCAGTACTTACTTTACAAGTGGAAGATTGTACCTTTTTTTTAATTAATTGAAGTATAGTTGACACACAATGTTATGTTAGTTTCAGGTGTACAACCTAGTGATTTGACAAGTCTGTTTGTTATGCTGTGCTTACCACAACTGTAGCTACCATCTGTCACCATACAACACTATTACAATACTATTGGCTATTTTTCCTGTGCTGTACTTTTTATCCTGTGACTTACTCATTCCATAACTGGAAGCCTGTGTCTCCTACTCCCCTTCACCTATTTTGCCCAACCCACAACCCCCGCTCCCGCTCCATTCTGGCAGCAGTTTGTTCCCCTATATTTATGGGTCTGTTTCTGCTTTTTCTTTTTTTTTTTTCTTTTTAACTTTACACACACTTATATATTTTTTAAGTTTTTAATTTAAATTCCAGTTAGTTAACATACAGTATAATACCAGTTTCAGGTGTATAATTCAGTGATTCAACACTTACAAAGAACACATGATGCTTATCACAAGTGCACTCCTTAATCCCCATCACTTATTTGTTCATTTGTTTGTTTTTCAGATTCCACATATAAGTGAAATCCTATAGGAATAACATTCTTTTTTTATGAATAATAATTAGACTTCGCAAAACAAAAAAAAATCAGTGAAAAGTATAGCATTGAAAATTTTTTGCAAGACTCTTTCCTATTTGGCTTAATGGAAGACAGCTGAATTCTCTGCTTCTGTATTTAATTAGTTGCTATATGTCACAAGTAATGTAGGTTCTAGAAAACTCCACTGTAACTTATGAGTGAGAATGAAAAAATGTTCTGAGTATTATTATAACACTAAGTGTGACCTCATGGACTCCCTGAACAGGATCCCTGAGTCATACTTTGAGAACCACTGTCTTAGAATGTTATTATCAGTTGCCATATTTTTTTCTTTAAACTCTCTCTACTTCCTTTTTCAATGGCAGTGTATTATATAGGTGGCAGGGAATTCCAAGTAATATTTCAGATATCCCTAAAAGTTGAACTTCTAATACTTACATTAGCCTGTGATTGGGGCTTATGAAAGAATACTTTGAATATCACAGCCACAGCTTCTTGGTTTGGAAATTTATGAAGGATCTTGCTTTGCCTGCTAATCATACGTATAAAAAAATAGACACCTGAGGGCAGCATAATACAATTAAACTTATTTGATAGAGAAGAATATAAAACAAAAGCAAAATAGCTTATAGCAGATCTATAGAACTGAAGTAATTACCAAATCTGTAGTATGCTTTTTCTCCCCCCAATTATTGTAACATGTTGGAGGAGGTGGAATTATCATGTGGGAGTGTATGCCTGCTGTGGTTTAAAAATCCCAAGACTTATGAGGCCAGATTTTACCAATGGATCATGAAAGCTTTTAGTTTCTCTGAAAGTTTTTTTTTTTCCCCCACAATGCCAGATTCTACATTATTAAAAATAAAAATTTTAGGATTATTTTGCCTAATTCTGTAATCTGTAGGTGTGAGTATATGCTGTGGTCTGTTTTCCTGGTGAATACTTGAGATAGCTGTCCTTGCTAGCTGCTCTCTCTTAGATCTGAGTTTAGGTTAGGTCTTGTCTGGAGCTTTGAAGAAGGTTTCATTCCTCCAGTTGTCAGGGAAAGCATACTCAAAGCAAAGACTTTGTCACTCTTGTGCTGAATTTCAGACAGTAGCTTGTATGGTTTCTAGGTGACTCTAAAGAAGGAATCTCTTCATCTTAACTTTTCCCCTTTACTCTCATTGTTACCACTAAAGTTGGAAGCTGATTATCAACTGAGTGGGGAAAAATGCCATAACTTTAACAGTAAGGCACAGAATACATCTGAATACATATTCTGATACATAATTCTAATCTATTTACATGCACACTCATGATGTTATCTTGAATACAAATGACATTTCCTTCCAGTTTTCTTTTAGTTCAGGGGTCAACTAGGCACCTGGCTGGCTCATTGGTGGCTCATTGGTGGCTCATTGGCTGGCTCATGTGACTTTTGGTCTTGGGGTTGTGATTTCGAGGCCCACACTGGGTATAGAGAGGACTTAAAAATAAAATCTTAAAGAAAAAAAAAAAAAGATCAGGGGTCAGCAAAGCATGACCCACAGGTAAAATCCAGCCGATGGCCTGTTTTTGTAAGTGAAGGTTTATGGAACACAGCCACACCCATTTCTTTACCTCTTCACACTAAAATGATAAGGTGATGAGTATTTATAACAGAAACCTCATGACCTGTAAAGCCTAAAATATTTCCTATCTAGTTCTTTTCACAAATTTATAGAACTTTTCTATACCCCCTGCCCTTAGTACATGAAACCTTCTTCTCTCTCTCCCAGACATAGTAGAGTAAGGTTAAGGATGATCCTTTTACTTAACATTCTGAATGATAACATGTTAAAAACATATCTGAGTTCAGTTTTTGAGAAATGATAAATTCATCAAAGAATTTCTAAAAGTCATTTAATGTATCTTTTTTAAAAAATGGAGAAAAGAGCTCTTTCTTGTATTCTAAGATAATATTATACTTGAAAATTGTAGTATAATCATTTTGGAGAAAAGCCTTAAATTTTGGGGGGGATATAAACCTCCAGTCTTGGGTTTTCATCTTTTTGCTTAATATTCTCTCTCATTAAGGATTGTACCTTAATTGGCCAAATATTCAAAATTTGGGCCTGGTATTTTGGGGTTTCAAATGGAATTCTTACTTTTTGTGGATTTTCCATTCTGTATGTTAAATTTAGATTTGATTAAAGATGCCTCTTGATTTTAGTTAATGATCCAGAGATTCATATTCATCGAACAGCTCAGATTTTATTGGAAATGTTCCGTTGATTTCAAGAAACAATTTCTTCAACTCTCAATGCATCAGGAGCCTTTTTCACATCTCCATGCTTTTATTCATTTAATGGAAAGGAATTTAGAATATAAAAAGGTACTACAAAATTACTGCCTTGGCATGTAACTGGCCAGCATTTGTTTCAGAGCAAGCCTACTTTTTTCCAAAGTTATGAATCAATTTGGGAAGAAAATAGAATCATGGCAGTGTGTGAGTTTCTCTGTGATAGCTATGAATGGTTGAGATACAAAATCAGTAATTACAGTTAGCTGTGTTCAGTGGACAGTATTTGAATAATAGTATTTCAAAATAATTGATACAGTTTGGTATAACAAGAAGGAAAAATCCAGGTATTATATGAAGGAGTGTTTCTCAATTACAAAGACTTCATTTCATTTTACTTTTACTCCATGATAAAAATGGTACAAAAACTCAGGAAGTGTTTAACCATATATGTAAGTAAGGCACAAATGGACTAATGAGACCTTTCGCCTTTCCTCCTGGGCCTTACCTAGAACTGCCAGTGAGTCAGAGGAGGACAATAAATGGCAGATATAATCGCCTCAACTAATCAAATATTCAGTAAGTTGTTGAGCATCTTTGACTAGCAGAAGGCCATTTATCTTGGTTATTTTCCTGCATTAGTCAGGCAGATTGAGGCACCAGTTCTTGGGTGTTTGTACTAATTCTTCTTTACTGTGGAGGACCCAAAGTGTATGAATTGTTATTGTTAACTTGAATTTACATATCCATTTTCTCCCTAATTGCTATTTTCCTAATTGTTATTTCAAAATTCATGTGGGTCAAAATGGTATCTTTACACTAATGTAGGCTGTGAAAGTATACAAAAAGCAATGCTAAATAAGCAAGTAAATAAAATAAGTCTGAATTTAGAATGAAGTATGACTTTATAAACCAAAATAATGCCAGGAACTTTACCATTGTTTTTCAGTGTTATAAAACATAACAATTATTAATTAAATGATGAAAGTTTTATTTATACCATATAATAAAAATTCATAATGTCCTTGAGTTTTTTGACTCAGTGATCTTTAAACATATTGCTCACTAGTCTTTCAAAAGAATTTTGAACAAAAAATAGTACCCTTCTTCCAGTTTAAAGGTGTCCTCTAAATATTTTCATTAAAAGTTTAAGTAATTAAAACTTAACAAAATTAATTTTTGATATGGACATTATTGACATTAAAACTATTCTTTCATTAGTGTCTAAAGGTTAGACGGAGCGAATAGTACTTCCAAGTGATAGTAGGTACTTCTGAAAATCTGTTCCTCCAAAGAACAATGAGAACACTTGCAAAAAATGGTCAAAATGTTTTTAGAACTCTGGAGATTAATGAAAGGCTTGCAACAATCTTGTAGAGTGTTTATTGAAGAAAACAAAACAAAACAAAAAGCTGAATATCCATAAGAACAGTAAGATTTTGTGGTGTTTTCACTGGCTCTGTTATCATTCCCCTCTCCTCAGTTCCACAGTAATCTTAAAAACCATTAGTCTTGCAGAGAGAGTCAATTATCATATGGTTTCACTTATTTGTGGAGCTTAACAAATAGCAGGGAGGACATGGGGAGTTAGGAGAAGGGAGTTGGGGGGAATTGGAAGGGGAAGTGAACCATGAGAGACTATGGACTCTGAAAAACAATCTGAGGGTTTTGAAGGGGTGGGGGGTGGGAGGTTGGGGGAACCAGGTGGTGGGTATTAGAGAGGGCATGGATTGCATGGAGCACTGGGTGTGGTACAAAAACAATGAATACTGTTATGCTGAAAATAAATAAAAATAAAATGATTAAAAAAAAAACCCATTAGTCTCTCACAGTCATATTAGCTATGAAAACCAGAATCATTGACAGGAATAGGCAGTTAGGAGCTCCCTCAAAAGCTCCATTCCCAGGGAATTGTCATTATTTGACTTGTCTGGCAGCTGCCTGGAAAATCCTCACTTGCAGAGCTTGTTTTTCTTTGATCTGACTGTGTGCTCATTCAGTAAAAACAGTCTTTTCCCCAGAGCATTTGACCGTTGTTCAACCTTACTGTTGCATCTGGTGCTAATAGCAGAGGGCAAATACAAGGTTGACCAAAAAACTTAAAAGGAAAAGCCGGGAAATACAGCATACTGGTGAACTCTGACATATTCTTGGGAATCTATGTCCACCTGCCTCGGAAAAACCCGAGAAGGCTCGAAGCTCTTACCTCTGACAACCCTTGAGATTCTGCATAAGCAAATAGTGAAGACTATGACAGACTTAAAAATATCTTTAAAAAAAAAAAATCTTTAAAAAAAAAAACCTGTCTCCTGGAGCACTGAAATTATACCTTAACATGCATGCAGAACCCAATGACAAAGGCTGGGATACTTACTCATTCAAGGCATTTCAGGAAATCTCGATCCAATAATAAAATCAGCTAACTGAGACTTCAGGGGTCACATACAACAAAGAATTAGTTCAGGAAAAGCCACTAAACAAACAATACAGTAACAACAAACAGTTGGGGAAGGGGAGGAATCTGATTTACAGATTTGCCATATTATTTAAAATCTTTAGTTTGCAACAAGTAATTATGATACTTGCAAAGAAATAAGAAAGTATGGGTCATACACACTAAAAGAAAGCAGTCAATAGAAACTGCCTCAAGGAGAGCCAGACATTGGACTTAAAATATTAGAAAAATGGACTAAAAACATTCAGCTATGTGTTGTCTAGAAGAGGCACATTTTAGATTCAGAGGCAAATATGTTTAAAGTTAAAGAATGAAAAAAGTAGTACCATTTAAGCGGTAATTGGAAGAGAGCTGGAGTTTCTGTGTTAATATCAACAAAATGTACTTTAAGACCAGAATTAGTAGAAACAAAGTCATTTTATAATGATGAAAGGGTCAATATACCAAGTGGATACAACAATTCTAAGTTTAGGAACTTAGTAATATAGCCCTGTAGGGACACCTGGGTGGCTCACTTGGTTAAGCATCTGCCTTTGGCTCAGGTCATGATCCCAGGGTCCTGGGATTGATCTCTGCATCAGGCTTCCTGCTCAGTGGGGAGCCTGCTTCTCCCTCTGCCTGCCTCCCCCCCACTTGTGCTCTCTTTTTCTCTGTCAAATAAATAAAATCTTCAAAACTAATAATAACATAGCCCTGTAATAAATGGATAAACAGGGGCACCTGGGTAGCTCAGTGGGTTAAGCCTCTGCCTTCAGCAGAGGGTCCTGGGATCCAGTCCTGCATCGGGCTCCCTGCTGAGCAGGGAGCCTGCTCCCCCCCCCCCACTCCCCCCATTCCTCTGCTGCTCCCCCTGCTTGCGCTCTCTCTCCTCTCAGTCTCTGTCAACTAAATAAATTCTTAAAAAAATAAATAAATGGATAAACAACTGGCAAGTGGAAGGTAGATAATACACTGAAAATCAGAACACCAAAATATATAAGTAAATACAGAACTAAAAGGAGCAATAAACAGCAGTACAGTAATAGTTGGGGCCTTTAATATCCACTGTTACCAATGGATAGATCACTTAGAGAATCATTAAGGGAACAGTGGATTTGAACAATAGTCTAGGCCTGATGGACCTAGGAGACACATACATTCTGACATATACATTCCATCTAACAGTAGTAGAATACATGTTATTTGAAAGCACACAAACAGCAGTACAGTAATAGTTGGGGCCTTTAATATCCACTGTTACCAATGGATAGATCACTTAGAGAATCATTAAGGGAACAGTGGATTTGAACAATAGTCTAGGCCTGATGGACCTAGGAGACAGGTATTAGAGAGGGCATGGATTGCATGGAGCACTGGGTGTGGTACAAAAACAATGAATACTGTTATGCTGAAAATAAATAAAAATAAAATGATTAAAAAAAAAACCCATTAGTCTCTCACAGTCATATTAGCTATGAAAACCAGAATCATTGACAGGAATAGGCAGTTAGGAGCTCCCTCAAAAGCTCCATTCCCAGGGAATTGTCATTATTTGACTTGTCTGGCAGCTGCCTGGAAAATCCTCACTTGCAGAGCTTGTTTTTCTTTGATCTGACTGTGTGCTCATTCAGTAAAAACAGTCTTTTCCCCAGAGCATTTGACCGTTGTTCAACCTTACTGTTGCATCTGGTGCTAATAGCAGAGGGCAAATACAAGGTTGACCAAAAAACTTAAAAGGAAAAGCCGGGAAATACAGCATACTGGTGAACTCTGACATATTCTTGGGAATCTATGTCCACCTGCCTCGGAAAAACCCGAGAAGGCTCGAAGCTCTTACCTCTGACAACCCTTGAGATTCTGCATAAGCAAATAGTGAAGACTATGACAGACTTAAAAATATCTTTAAAAAAAAAAATCTTTAAAAAAAAAAACCTGTCTCCTGGAGCACTGAAATTATACCTTAACATGCATGCAGAACCCAATGACAAAGGCTGGGATACTTACTCATTCAAGGCATTTCAGGAAATCTCGATCCAATAATAAAATCAGCTAACTGAGACTTCAGGGGTCACATACAACAAAGAATTAGTTCAGGAAAAGCCACTAAACAAACAATACAGTAACAACAAACAGTTGGGGAAGGGGAGGAATCTGATTTACAGATTTGCCATATTATTTAAAATCTTTAGTTTGCAACAAGTAATTATGATACTTGCAAAGAAATAAGAAAGTATGGGTCATACACACTAAAAGAAAGCAGTCAATAGAAACTGCCTCAAGGAGAGCCAGACATTGGACTTAAAATATTAGAAAAATGGACTAAAAACATTCAGCTATGTGTTGTCTAGAAGAGGCACATTTTAGATTCAGAGGCAAATATGTTTAAAGTTAAAGAATGAAAAAAGTAGTACCATTTAAGCGGTAATTGGAAGAGAGCTGGAGTTTCTGTGTTAATATCAACAAAATGTACTTTAAGACCAGAATTAGTAGAAACAAAGTCATTTTATAATGATGAAAGGGTCAATATACCAAGTGGATACAACAATTCTAAGTTTAGGAACTTAGTAATATAGCCCTGTAGGGACACCTGGGTGGCTCACTTGGTTAAGCATCTGCCTTTGGCTCAGGTCATGATCCCAGGGTCCTGGGATTGATCTCTGCATCAGGCTTCCTGCTCAGTGGGGAGCCTGCTTCTCCCTCTGCCTGCCTCCCCCCCACTTGTGCTCTCTTTTTCTCTGTCAAATAAATAAAATCTTCAAAACTAATAATAACATAGCCCTGTAATAAATGGATAAACAGGGGCACCTGGGTAGCTCAGTGGGTTAAGCCTCTGCCTTCAGCAGAGGGTCCTGGGATCCAGTCCTGCATCGGGCTCCCTGCTGAGCAGGGAGCCTGCTCCCCCCCCCCCACTCCCCCCATTCCTCTGCTGCTCCCCCTGCTTGCGCTCTCTCTCCTCTCAGTCTCTGTCAACTAAATAAATTCTTAAAAAAATAAATAAATGGATAAACAACTGGCAAGTGGAAGGTAGATAATACACTGAAAATCAGAACACCAAAATATATAAGTAAATACAGAACTAAAAGGAGCAATAAACAGCAGTACAGTAATAGTTGGGGCCTTTAATATCCACTGTTACCAATGGATAGATCACTTAGAGAATCATTAAGGGAACAGTGGATTTGAACAATAGTCTAGGCCTGATGGACCTAGGAGACACATACATTCTGACATATACATTCCATCTAACAGTAGTAGAATACATGTTATTTGAAAGCACACAAACAGCAGTACAGTAATAGTTGGGGCCTTTAATATCCACTGTTACCAATGGATAGATCACTTAGAGAATCATTAAGGGAACAGTGGATTTGAACAATAGTCTAGGCCTGATGGACCTAGGAGACATTATACATTCTGACATATACATTCCATCTAACAGTAGTAGAATACATGTTATTTGAAAGCACACATTGTTCATTACCTAGGATAAATCATGTTAGGCTACAAAACAAGTCTCAAGAAACAGAATATGAGAAAAATTATGTCAAGTACCTTTTCTGACCACAAAGGTTAGAAAATGAAAATAGAAATCAGTAACAGGAGGAAAGTTGGAAAACTCACAAATATGTAAAAATAACCACTGGATCAAAGAAGAAATCAAAAGGGAAATGAAAAATTGTCTTGAGACAATTAAAAATGGAAACACAATATACTAAAACTTATAGGATGCAGCATAAATGATTTTTAAAGGAAACTATAGGTGGAAGCACATATGTCAAGAAAAAAGAAACATATCTCAACCTAACCGTATACCTCAAGGAACTAAAAGAAGAACAAACAAAGCCCAATGTTAGCAAAAGAAAGGATATAATAAAGATAAGAGCAGAAATAAATGGAATAGAAGATAGAAAAGCAATAGAAAAGATTAACAAAACTGAGTGGGTTCTTTGAAATGATAGCAAAATTGATAAACTATCAGGTAGACTGCACAAGAGTAAAAGAGAGGATTCCTAAATGAATAAAATTGTAAATAAAAGAGATGTTACAGTAGACACCACAGAAATAGAAAGAATGATGAGAAACTACTATTAACAGTTATACTCCAATCTATTGGACAACCTAGAGTAAATGGATGAATTTCTAGAAACATAGAGTCCACCAAGGAAATAGAAAACCTGAACAGACCAATGATTAGTAAGGAGACTGATTCAGTATCAAAAGCTTCCTAACAAAGATAAGCCCAGCACCAGATGGTTTCACTGGTGAATTCAAACATTTAAAGAAGGATTAATGCTAGTCCTTGTCAAACTCTTATAAAAAATTCAAGAGGAAGAGGAAGCACTTCCAAACTCATTTACAAGAACAGCATTACCTTGATACAAAAGCCAGATAAGGTCAGTATAAGAAGAGAATATTACAGGCCACTGATGAAGACATGCAGAATTTCTCCAAATACTAGCAAACCACATTAAGAGCATGTTAGAAGGAACATACACTGTTAACAGGTGGGAATCATTCCTAGGAGGCAAGGATGTTTCATCGTACACAAATCAATAAATTGATGTATTACATTAACAAAATGAAAGATAAAAATTATATAATCATCTTAATATATACAGAAAAGACATTTAACAAAACTTAATATCCTTTCATGATAAAAACTCTTAATACATTGGGTATGGAAGCATGTATGCCTCAGCAAAGGCCATACCACTGCTAACAGCATACTACATGGTGAAATGGTAAAAATTTTTCCTTTAAGAATGAGGCAAGTGTTTCCATTCTCACTATGCCTTTTCAACTTAGTAATGCAAATCCTAGCCATAGTAATCAAACAAGGAAAAGAAGGTAAAAGAATCCAGATGGCAAAGAAAGAAGTAAAGTCATCTATTTGCAAATGATGTTCTTAAATGTAGAAGAATAAAGGCTAAAGACTCTACACACACAGAAGTTAGAACTAATAAAGGAAATCAGTAAAGATTGAAGATAAAAAGTTAATATGGAAAAAAATCATTTGGGTTGGATTTGCACTAATGAGAGATTATCTGAAAAAGAAAACAGTCCCAGTTACAATATTATCAAGAACAATGAAATACTTAGGAATAAAAGGAGGTGAAAGATCTGTACACTGAAAACTAGAAGATATTGATGAAAGAAATTGAAGACACAAATACATGGAAAGATGTCCCATATTCATGATTGGAATAATTAATGTTAAGATGTCCATAGTACCCAAAGTCATCTATAGATCCAATGCAATCCCTACTCAAATTTCAATGGAATTTTTACAGAAAAGGAAGAATAACCCTAAAATTTGTATGGTACCACAAAAACCCCAAAGAGCGAAAGCAATTTTGAGAAAGAGGAATAAAGCCAGGCATATGAAATTTCTGGATTTCAAGCTACATTATAAAGTTACAGTAATTAAAACATGATACTGGCATAAAAATAGACACATAAACCAATGGAACAGAATTCAAACTCCAGAAATAAACTCACATATATACAATCACATATATATAATCACTGTATGTATACATAGAATATATTCAATATATATGTATTCAACTTACATAAGTTGATTGTGTGTGTGTTTGTATATGAGTATGAATATATATATGCCAATGGAACAGAATTGTATAATATAATTATATTTATTGGTATATATATATATATATATATATATACCAATGGAACAGAATTATATAAGTTGATGTGTGTGTGTGTGTGTGTGTGTGTGTGTGTGTATACACACACCAATGGAACAGAATTCAGACCCCAGAAACGAACTCATATATATATACAATCACCATATGTGTGTGTGTGTGTGTGTGTGTGTGTATATATATATATATATTCAACTTATATAAGTTGTGTGTGTGTGTGTAATTTTTTTAGACAGCATGAGCAGGTGTAGGGAAGGGGCAAGGGAAGGGAGTGAGAATCTTAAGCAGACTTCACACTGTGCACAGAGCCTGATGGGCTTAATCTTGCAACACTGAGATCATGACTTGAGCTAAAATCAAGCATTGGACACTTAACTGAGCCACCCAGATGCCCCACAATCAACTAATATTTGACAGGGGAGCCAAGAATACTCTATGGGGTAATGATCGTCTCTGCAATAAATGGTTTGGGAAAACTGTATGCACATGTGAAAAAAAGAAACTGGACCTCTATCTTACACCACTCACAAAATTAACTCAGAGTGGATTAAAGAATTATATGTAAGGCCTGAAACCATAAAATCCTGGAAGGAAACATCAGAAAAAAGCTCCTTGATACTGTTTTTGGAAATTATTTTTTTAATCTGACACCAAATAAAAAGGAACAGAAATAAAAATAGGTAAGTGGGACTGCATCGGACTAAAAAGTTTGCACAGCAAAGGAAACCACCAACAAAATGAAAAGGCAGCCTATGAAATGAGAGGAAATATTTATGTATCACATATCTGATAAGATATTAATACCCTGAAATATAAGGAACTCCTACAACTCAATAGCAAGAAAAAAAATTAAAATTGGGAAAGGAACTGAACTTTTCCAAGGAAGATCTGTACAGATTGTCAACAGGTACATGAAAAGATGCTCACCATCACCATCAGGAAATGCAAATCAAACCACAATCAGGTGTTACCTCACAGCTGTTAAAATGGCTATTATCAAAAAGACAAGAAGTTACAAGTGCTGGCGAAGACTTGTAGAAAAGGGAACCCTCGTGCATTGTTGATAGGAATGTAAATTGGTTCCACTTGTCACTTCTGTGTACCATATTGAAGATTTTAACTAGTGTAATTAGACAAGGAAAAAAAACATACCAGGATTAGAAAGGAATAAGTAAAATTATCTGCTTGCAGAAGACTTGATCTTGTATATATAAAATCTTAAGGAATCTACAAAAATAACCTTAAAAACCAGTTCAGCAAAGCTGCAGAATAAAAGTTGAATGTACAAGATCAATTATATTTCTATATATCAGTAATGAATAATGCAAAAATGAAATTCATTTCATTTACAGTAGTATCAGAAATAATAAGATACTTAAGAATAAACTTGAAATAAGATTAATATATTGACGTTGAAAAGTATAAAACGTTGTTCAAAGAAGTCAAGTGGAAAGTTATCCCATGGGGATTGGAGCACTTAAAGTGGCATATTCTCCAAAGTGATCTTAAGAGTCAGTACAATCACTGTCAAAATCCCAGATGTCCTTTTTTTCGGTTGGGGGGGGTGGAGGTGAGGGGTGGTCAATCTTGAAATTCATGTAGAAATACCAAAAAAATCAAGAGCACAGAAATAACTTGGAGGACTTACACTTTTTTTTTTTAAGATTTTATTTATTCATTTGACAGAGATCACAAGTAGGCAGAGGCAGGCAGAGAGAGGAGGAAGGAGGCTCCCTGCTGAGCAGAGAGCCTGATGTGGGGCTCGATCCCAGGACCCTGGGATCATGACCTGAGCCGAAGGCAGAGGCTTACCCCACTGAGCCAACCAGGCGCCCCAGGACTTACACTTTTTGATTGCAAAACTTACTGCAAAACATTGCTAAAAGAAAGAAGACACAAATAAGTGGAAAAACTTCCCATGTTCCTGGATTGGAAGACAATATTGTTAAGATGTCCATACCTCCCAGAGTGATCTGTAGATTCAGTACAGTTTGTATCAAAATCCCAATGGCATATTTTGCAGAAATAGAAAAAAAATCCTAAAATTCATATGGATTCTCAAGGTACTGTGGATAGCCCAAACAACTTTGGAAAAAAATGGAGGGCCCACACTTCCTGATTCCAAAACATAGTGTAAGGCTATAATAATCATAAGAGTGTAATACTGACATAGGCAAATAAATCACAGTGCAAAGATAGACCCTTGCATATTTGGTCTAATGATCTTCAGCAAGGATGCCAGGACTACTCAATGGGAAAGGATAATCAGTCTTTTCAAATGGTGTTGGGAATAAAGGATATCCAAGGCAGAAAAATGAAGTTGGACCTTTATACCATATAAAAAATTAACTCAAAATGGTTTAACAATCTTAATATAAGACCTAAAACTATAAGACTCCTAGAAGAAAACAGGATGTTGGACCTAGCAACGATTTCTTGGCTTATGATACCTAAAGCATAGGCAACAAAAGCAAAAATAGACAAACAGGTTTACATCAAACTTAACTCTTGTGAATGAAGGGGCACAGTGGAGTTAAATGGTTGCCAATGGAATGGGAGAAAATATTTGCAAATTGTATATAATAAGTATATGCTTATCAGTAGTTACTTTAAATGCAAATTGACTGAATTCACCAATAGAAGACATGGTGTGGCTGAATGGTTAGGAAAACAAGAGTCATTTAGATGTTGCCTGTAGGTGACTCACTCCAGAAGTAAGGATACACAGAAAGTGAGGGGATGGAAAAAGATATTCCATGGAAATGAATATGAAATGAAAGCCAGAATAAGTATACTCTTATCAGACAGAGTAGACTTTTTAAAAGACTATAATATAAGTAGGTGTACTTCTGTCAGACAGAGTAGACTTTAAAAGGCTGTAATAAAAATAGAGAAGGGCATTGCACTGTCTTAAAAGGGGTCAATACAATAGGAAGATAAAACACTTAGAAATATATATGCCCCCAACATAGGAGGACCAAGATTTATAAAGCAAATATTACAAGACTTGGAGAAACTGAAAGTGCAATAACAGTAGTGTTTCATAAATGGATAGACCATTCAGACAAAAGATCAAGACAGAAACATCAGGCATAAATGACACATTAGACCAGATGGATTTAATAGCTATATACAGAACATTCCATCCAAAACCAGCAGAATACACAAACTTCTTAAGAGCACATGGAACATTCTTCAAGAATAGATCACATGTTGAGTCACAAAACAAGTCTCAAGAAAATTGAATGCAAGAAAACTGAAACTATATCAAACATTTTTTGCAATCATAATGATGTGAAACTAGAAATCAATTACAAGAAGAAAATGAGGAAAAAACTCAACTTGGAGATTAAACAGTAAGTACTGAACAACCAGAGGTCATTAAATGAATCAAAAGAGAAAGGAAAAAAATACCTAGAGATACATAAAGAGAAATATGACATATCAAAATTTATGGAATGCAGTAGTCCCAAATCTATGACACATAACAAAAAATGGTTCTAAGAAGGAAGTTCATAGCAATATAGACCTACCTCAAGAAACAAGAAAAACCTCAAATAAACAATCTAACATTATACCTCAGAGAACTAGGGAAAGAAGAGCAAAGCCCAACATTAGTAGAAAGAAGAAAACATAACGATCAGAGAGGAAATAGAGACTAAAAAAAAAAAAAAATAGTCTAAATAAATAGACTAAAAAAAATCAGTGAAACTAAACTGGTTGTTTGAAAATGTAAACAAAATCAATAAACTCTTAAGCTTGACTAACCAAGAAAAAAAGATAGAGTACACAAACAAAATAAGAAATGAAAGGGAAGTTACAACTGATACCACAGAAAGACAAAAGATCATAAGGGACTGTAATGAATAATTATATGCCAACAAGGTGGACAACCTAGGAGAAATGGATACATTTCTATAATCAGGGGTGTCTCGGTGACTCAGTCAGTTAAGTGGCTGCCTTCAGTTTAGGTCATGATCCCAGAGTCCTGGGATCAGTCTCCCTGCTCAGCGGAGAGCCTCTTTGCTTAGCATGGAGCCTGCTTCTCCCTCTCCCTCTGCCTGCTGCTGTGTCTACTTGTGCTCTCTCTGTCAAATAAATAAAAATCTTTAAAAAAAATTTCTAGAAACATAAAATCTTCCAAGACTGAATATGAAGAAATATAAATTTTAATAGACTTTGGTAGGGAGATTAAAACAGTAATCAGAAATCTCTCAACAAATGAAAGTTCAGGATCAGATGGCTTCTTTGGCAAATTCCATCAAACATTCAAAGAAGATTTAATATTCTTCTCAAATTCTTCCAAACAATTGAAGAGGAGGGAACTTTTTCCAACACATTTTACAAATCCAGCATTATCCTGATACTAAACCCAGAAAGAGAAACCACAAAAAAAAGGAAAATTATAGGCCAGTATCCTTGATGAACATAGTAGAAAAAATCCTCAAGAAAGTATTAGTAAACTGACCCAGTAATATGCTAAAAAGATCATACATCATGATTAAGTGGCATTTATTTTAGAGATGCAAGGGTGGTTCAACATCTGTAAATCAATGTGATCTATCTTTTTAAATTTAATTTTATTTTTTTTTCAGTGTTCCAAGATTTATTCTTTATGTACCACACCCAATGCTCCATGCAATATGTGCCCTCCTTAATACCCGCCAGCAGGCTTACCCAACTCCTCACTCTCCTCCCCTCCAAAACCCTCAGTTTGTTTCTCAGAGTCCACAGTCTCTTATGGTTTGTTTTCCCCTCTGATTTTGCCCAATTTACTTTTCCTCTCCAGCTCCCAATGTCCTCTGTATTATTCCTTATGCTCCACAAGTAAGTGAAACCATATGATAATTGATTCTCTCTGCTTGACTTATTTCACTCAGCATAATCTCCTCCAGTCTTGTCAATGTTGATACGAAAGTTGGGTATTCATCCTTTCTGATCGAGGCATAATATTCCTCAATGTGATCTATTAACAAAATGTATGATAAAAATCACATGACATCGCAGTAGACACAGAAAAAGCATTTGATAAAATGTAACATTCATTTATGAGAAAAGCTCAACAAAGTGGATATAGAGGGAACATACTAATGGCCATATAGCACAATCCTAGAGCTAGCATCATACTCAACAAGATGCTGAAAGCTTTTCCTCTAAGAACAAGACAGGGTTGCCCACTCCTATCACTTCAACTCAATGTAGTATTAGAAGTCCTAGGTACAACGGTTAGACAAGAAAAAGAAATAAAAGATATCCAAATCAGAAAGGCAGAAGTAGAACTGTTTCCATAGATGACATGCTACTACATATAGAAAACCCTGAAAAATCCACCAAAGTCTTATCAGTTGGAACTGATAAATGAATTCAATAAAGTTGTAGGACATAAAATCAATATGCAGATATCCATGGCATTTCTATATGCTAATAACAAAGCATCAGAAAGATAAATTAAGAAAACAATCCCATTTATAATTGTAAAGAATCCCGTTTGTAATTGCAAACAATCACAAAGAATAATATACCCAGGAATGAATTTAACTACAAGGGTGTAAGACCTATATATACTCTGAAAACTATAAGACACTGATAAAATTGAAGATGACCCAAATAAATGGAAAGATATTCCATGCTCAGGGATTGAAAGAGTTACTATTGTTTAAATGTCCATACTACTCAAAATAACCTACCAGCTCAATTCAATACCCATCAAAATCCTAATGGCATACTTCACACAACTAGAACAAATAATTGTAAAATTTGTATGGTACTGCAGAAGTTTCTCAAGACCAAAGTGATCCTGAGAAAGAGCAAAGTTGAAGGTATCATGCTGACTTCAACCTGTAATACAAAGCTGTAATAATCAAAAATACGTTATCAGTATAAAAATAGACACACGGATCAGTGGAATGAAAGAGCCCCAAAATAAATCCACATATATATGGACAATTAAACTACACAGGAGGAACCAAGCACATACAATGGAGAAAGGAGAGTTTCTTCAATAAAGAGTGCTGGGAAAATTGGACAGCCACATGCAAGATAACAAAGCTATACCCACTGTCTTATACCACACACAAAAATTAAGTCAAAATGGATTAAAGACATGAATGTAAGACCTGAAACCATGAAATTCCTAGAAGAAAATATAGACAGGAAACTCCTGGACATCAGTCCTAATGATGTCTTTTTGGACCTGACTCCCAAGATGAGAAACAAAAGCAAAAATAAACAAAAATGAGAGTATATGAAACTAAAAAGCTTCTGGAAAGGAAAACCATCATCAAAACATAAGGCAACCTACTGAATGCAAGAATATACTTGCAAACCATATATCTGATAAGGGGTTGAAATATATATATGAATATAGATCTATCTATCTATATATATATCTCCTATAACTCAGCAAAACCCAAAAAACCTCATTAAAAAGTGGATAGAGGATCTGAATAGACATTATACCAGAGAAGACATACAGATGGCAAAAGGCACATGAGAAGATGCTCAGCATCACTAATTATTAGGGAGATGTGAAAGTTCTGAAAGTCTGTTTTACAACCATGTGAATATACTTACACTGCTGAACTGTACACTTAAATATGGTTAAGAGGGTAAATTTTTTTGCTATGTATTTTTTCACCACAATAAATACAAAGGCAAAAACAACTTTTAGTATAAAGCTACAAGAATCAAGAGAGTCTTATACTGGCATCCAGTCACATGTCTAGGTCAATACAATAGAATTGAGAATTTAAAGTAAACCCTTACATTTAAGGTCAGTTGATTTTCAACAGGGATCCCAAGATTATTCAGTGGGAGAAAGAATAGCCTTTTCAACAAATGGTGCTGGGATAGACACATGGAAAAGAATGAACTTGGATTTGTTTTTCCTGACCTGTACAAAAATTATAGCAATATGGATCAAATATCTAAATGTGACAGCTAACAGTGCATCATTTTTAGGAAACATAGGAACAAATCTTTCTGACCTTGGATTAGGCAATAATTTGTTAATTTGACAATAAAAACACAGGCAGCATATATGGAAAGTTAGAAAACAAATGAACAAATGAAACAAAACAAACTCATAAATATAGAAAACAAAGTAGTAGTTACCAGAGTGTAAGGGAATTGGGGAATAGGTGAAATGGATAAAGGAGGTCATCTGTATGGGGGTGGATGGTAACTGGATTTGTGGTGGTGGTCATTTGGTAGTGTATGCAGATGTAAAGTTACAAAGCTGTGCACTTGAAATATATATTTATATTATATATATTTATGAAACACGCATACACACATACATTTATACATACGTATATGTACATATATATATGTGTATATATATATGTGTATATATATATATATATACACACACACATACAAGAAAGTACTCTATGATTCCACTTATGTAAAATATCAAAAGCAGTCAAATTCAGAGAAACAGAAAGTAGAATGATTGTTACCAGAAACTCAGTGGAGTTGTTTCTTAATGGGTATAGAGTTAAAGCATTTCCAGCAAAAAAAAAAAAAAAAAAAAAAAAAACTGGATTTCATCGAGATCGAAACTTTCTGTGCTCCAGACAGCACCATCAAGAAAAGATAACTCGCAGAATAGAAGAAAACATTTTCAAAGTATATATTTGATAAGGAGTCAAAACTCCTTATATAGCCAGAGTATATAAATATCTCCTACAACTTAACAATAAAAGACAAATGACTCAATAAGGGCAAAGGATTTGAGTAGGCATTTCTTCCAAGAATATATACAAATGGCCAATATGTGCATTTTTGAAAGGGTGCTGAACATCATCAGTCATTAGGGAATTGCAAATCAGAGCCACAAGATGGCAATTCATATCTACTAGAAATGGCTGAAATGAAAAAGACAGATAAATGCTGGTAAGGATGTGGAGAAATTGAAACTCACACCTTTAGTAGGGATGTAAACTGGTGTAGTCTGTTTGGAAAAAATTCTGACAGTTCCTCAAATGATTAAACATAGAGTTACCGTACGACCTAGCAATCCCACTCCTGAGTTATATATATAGGAGGAATGAAAACATATGTCTACACAAAAACTTTACACAAATATTTATAGCAACATTATTCATAATAACCAAACTGTGGGAACAGTCCAAGAAGCCATTAACTTCTGAATGGAAAATTTGGCATATTCATACAATGGAGTGTTATTTTGCAATAAAATACTGATGGATGCTAAAATATGGATGTACTTTGAAAAGTATATGGTAGATGAAAGAAGCCAGTTTAAAAAGGCTACATTTTATATGATTACATTTATGTGAAATGTTCCTGCACAGAAAAATCCATACAAATAAGGGGATTAGTGGTTGCCAGGAGATGGGTATTGGGGGTAGGAGGAGAGATATGGCAACTGACTGCTAATGGATATGGGCTGTCTTTTGGAGTGATGAAAATGTTTTGAATTTAGATAGTGGTAATGGCTGCAGAACTCTGTCAACATATTAAGAACTACTGAACTGTAGGAGCAGCTGGGTGGCTCAGTTAGATGAATGGTGGAGTCTTGACTTCAGCTCAGGTCACGATCTCAGGATGGTGAGATCAAGCCCCGAGTTGGGTTCTGTGCTCAGCTCAGAGACTACTCTTACTTCTCCCTGCCCCCTGCCTTTCCTCCTGCTCACCTTTGTCCTCTCTCAAGTAAATAAATAAATAAATAAGAATTACTGAATTGTATAATTCGAAAGGGTGAATGTTATGTGTGTTATATTTCAGTAAAGCTGGTATTTGTAAAAACTTACAGCGGATTTGTAAAAACTTATAGGATGGAGCGGACCCTCCATCATATAAAAAAGTCAACTCTATATTTCACTTTTTTTCTCCTTATAGTCATAATTGTTTAATTTTCAAAAGTTTTTTTTATGTAATATGTTTTTATACTTGGGAGTCTTATATTATTATTTGATACTTATTTATAACAAAATATCTCATGACTATAATACAACAAATGTTTAAATAGAAATCATTCTTCAAGAAATTTTGTTTTGAACAATACAAAATTGATTTAAAAAGATAATGTTATGGGGCGCCTGGGTGGCTCAGTGCGTTAAGCCTCTGCCTTTGGCTCAGGTCATAGTCTCAGGGTCCTGGGATCGAGCCCCGCATCGGGCTCTCTGCTCAGCAGGGAACCTGCTTCCCTTCTTCTCTCTCCCTGCCTGCCTCTCTGCCTACTTGTGATCTCTGTCTGTCAAATAAATAAATAAAATCTTTAAAAAAAAAAAAAAAAGATAATGTTACAAATACTTGAATTCACCAGGTCACATGTTAAAGAAAATTTTGGTTTTTAACTGATAGTTAAA
Source organism: Enhydra lutris kenyoni (assembly GCF_002288905.1). Classification (NCBI taxonomy): domain Eukaryota; kingdom Metazoa; phylum Chordata; class Mammalia; order Carnivora; family Mustelidae; genus Enhydra; species Enhydra lutris. The sequence continues at coordinate 40,837,740 of NW_019154095.1, forward strand.
TCATATCCTTTTTTGATTTTGAGAATTGGAAACTGTCTGACTTGGAAAAGAATTTTTTATGTAGTCATTATTCATTCATTTTCTCAGATGCTCAGAACATAACCAGAAAGACCTTGTCAAGTCATATGAAAATGACTGTTGAATGTACTTGTTACTTTTTACCTTAAGATACCTTTTGTTTTTTAATTATTAGGTGTTCAGTTAGCCAGCATTTAGTACATGTACCTTTTTTGATCTGATATACTTGGTAAGGATTGGAAAGGTTGAGGTAATTGTGTTTTTCAATTAATGTGAGATGGTATTTTTTTTTATTAAAGTTCCTGTGCTTTAAATAAATTTTCATCAGAACTTAGGGCTGCAGATTTAACTTAAAATCATTGGTAAAGCCAGTTCTCATTGTTAAAACATTCTTCCAGTCTTGCATGTAAAGTCTGACTATGCCCTCTTTGCTTATGAAAGAGGCAAGGTTTTTAACAAGTTATTTAGCACTTTCACCATAATTAATTAGATAGGGTGGGTTGGATGATTTGTTTCATGTTGTAAAGTAGAAGAGCAGTTGTGAGGGGGGAGTGGGAAGTGATTATTATTTTTTTTTATAAACATATAATGTACTATTAGCCCCAGGGGTACAGGTCTGTGAATTGCCAGGTTTACACACTTCACAGCACTCACCATAGCACATACCCTACCCAATGTCCACAACCTCACCACCCTCTCCCGATTCCCCCCCTCTTGACAACCCTCAGTTTGTTTTGTGAGATTAAGAGTCTTTTATGGTTTGTCTCCTTCCTGATCCCATCTTGTTTCATTTATTCTTTTCCTACCCCTCAAGCCCCCCATGTTTCTTCTCGACTTCCTCATATCAGGGAGAGCATATGATAGTTGTCTTTCTCCGATTATTTTGCTAAGCATAATACCCTCTAGTTCCATCCACGTTGTTGCAAATGATAAAATTTCATTTCTTTTGATGGCTGCATAGTATTCCATTGTATATATATACGACATCTTTATCCATTCATCTGTTGATGGACATGTTGGTTCTTTCTGTAGTTTGGCTATTGTGGACATTGCTGCTATAAACATTTGGGTGCACGTGCCCCTTCAGATCACTATGTTTGTATCTTTAGGGTAAATACCCAGTAGTGCAATTGCTGGGTCATAGGATAGCTCTATTTTCAATCTTTTGAGGAACCTCCATGCTGTTTTCTAGAGTGGCTACACCAGCTTGCATTCCCACCAACAGTGTAGGAGGGTTCCCCTTTCTCTGAATTCCTGCCAGCGTCTGTCATTTCCTGACTTGTTAATTTTAGCCATTCTGACTGGTGTGAAGTGGTATCTCCTTGTGGTTTTTATTTGCAGGGAAGTGATTACTTTTAAGACACATAGGTGTATATGTTCCCAGGCAGATCTGTATTTTTGAAGTTAAGGTTTTGTATACATACTTTCTTAAAACTATCCATGGCTTTCCAACCCTTTTAAAGTCTTAATATTTTTCCTCAACTTGAGGACTAATGTTCTAGCCCACTCTTGTTCTTTTCTGAAAAATAGCCTCACAGAACATACATATTCTGTACAAGGATATTAATACGTTGGTACACTTCACGTTCACTTGAACCACATATTCCCAGAGATCCCAAACTGGTGCGTATGTGTTCCATATCCCTCTTCTACACTCATGACAGATTTCTGCTGGTGTCCAGTTTGAGCCTTTGAATCCTTCTGAATCCTGGCAGCTCATACTAGTTGGCTGAAACTGCCCTAGGAGTTTTATTAGTTTTCTAGGTCTAATATATTTGTATCTTCTCTTTTTTTGTTAGTTTAGATTTTCTTTTTTTTTTCATTTTATTAATGTGATTTTTTTTGTTGTTAAAATTACTCTTAAATCTTAAACTTTTTCTTAAACTCAAATATGTTAGGAGACAATTTTCCTTGGGTCTCTTACATTTCTGTACATTTTGTGAACAGAAATTTTATTCTGGTGTAATTTTTCAAAACTGTTTCTATACTGATCAGCTTTGGAAAATATAGTGACTTCAGAGCAGTGGATAGATTTGCTTATAGCCTTGCATGAGAAGACTTGGTTTCTTCCTTTAGAGCAAAAGCAGTAGGCATGCTTACTGTCCATTACAAATATTTAGATTCCCAGATCTCGTGGCGGGGCTCCTTTCCTGTATCACAACCCACTGTTTGTGCATATCAGCTGGCCCTGTTCAGGTTCTGTGAGAACTGGGACTCAGGAAACTGGAGCAAGAAATGTTGGTATTTTGGCTGCTCCTATTATAAAAAAATTACTGAGCCTCCAACTCAGGAATCATACTTCATCTGCCAACATGTGAGATCGTGGTAGACTAGTTTGTTAGCTTGAAAGTGGGCTAAAATCTCAGATCCTTCACAGCTCTTGACAATATGTAGGACATAAAAATAAACAAGTAAATAAAGAGCTATCAGAGGTCAGCTGAGAAATGTCATTTTATCCATGTTTTTATTAAAAGCTACCTTACATGTATATAAATGTAGCATAGATTTCTCATGTTTTCTTAGGTTAAAAGGTTTGGCATAATTTTGCTATTTATATTTAATGACTATTTTGAAAGCATAATAAGCCATCTGTTTCTCATGTGTATAAGTTTGTATTATATGTGTGGATATATGCACATATAGAGGCATGTGTATTCATGTATTAAAAAGCCAAATCAGTCTTGCTTTGCTTAATCACAGTTTTAAGAATTCCATGTATGTATGCCATTATGATGTCTTATTTGCCTCTATTCCAGAATATTGGAAAGAAGATGACCTGCCAAGAGTTCATTGCAAACCTCCAAGGCATAAATGAGGGTGGTGATTTCTCCAAGGATCTACTAAAAGTAAGCATTGAAATAATTGGCTTTTAAAATATGTTTATTTTTACCTTTCTGCTTATTTTTTAATCTAAAATAAATAGGCCAAGGATCACTTAAGTATTTTGATTTTTGCTTTTGGTTTTGTTGGTGATATTTCTATTGGAACTCATCCTTGATGTGTCAGACTGCAAATACCCTTCAATGAATAAATGGTAAAAATTCACATGGTAACCAATAGTACTGAGACAGTAAGTAGATTTGGACTAATTGGTGATTCAGATAGTGGGCAGTTTTTGTTTTATTTGTGAGCATACTGTCAGAACTTGAGAAAGATCACAAAGGTATATTCACTATGGAAACAAAAAAGCCTTTACATACTGTAATGGAAGCTGTATTCAGTCCCTAGTTATAGAGCCATTTAGGTTGTCTCTGGAAATCTGAGTAATTGTAGAATGTTTGAATGATTTGTGGTTGGTTTCATTATTGGTAACAATCAGCATGTTTTTCTGTATCAGATTGTTTCCAAGGAGACAACAAAATAAGCTTTAGAATTCATAACTTTCTACAGCAGTATAAATGAGAAATGCATTTGTTTAAATAGAAAATAGTGATTGATAATGGATGTGAATATTTTAGCAGTTCAGGATAAGATATGTATGTTGACAATGTGATTTTTACAGAATTCTGTTAGATTCTAGCCTTCTTTTTAAAAACTTTGCACATATGTAGATTTCTTTGACAGTTCCTTTGAATTTGCTAAGGGCAACATGTATGAATCATGGTATGATCTGGAAAGGTACCAGTTGAGAATAAGTCCTTTATTATGTTTTATGTATCTTTTAAACCATATAAAATATATACAGTAGAGTCCTAGATTTTGAAAGACACACACACACACACACACACACACACGTATATATGTAGAAAGTGAAAAAAGGCATAAGAATATGATATTATGAGATTCTCTTTCTGACTTTAATTGCAACTCAGTGAAGAATTACCTTATGGAAAAAGCAAGAAGAAAAGTAGCTTCAGGTTACTATAGAAAGAAGGTATTTTTGAAAATTGTTTCCTTATAGGAAAAATGCTGCCATGGCTGAAGCTACAATCCTTTTTTTTTTTTTTTTAATTTAATTTAATTTTTTCAGTGTTCCAAGATTCACCCAATGCTCCATACAATACATGCCCTCCTTAATACCACCACCAGGCTCACCCAACCTCTCACCGCCACCCCCCTTCCAAAACCCTCAGTTTGTTTCTCAGAGTCCACAATCTCTCATGGTTTGTCTTTCCCTCTGATTTACCCCAATTCACTTTTCCTTTCCTTCTCCTAATGTCCTCTGTGTCATTCCTTATGCTCCACAAGTAAGTGAAACCATATGATAATTGACTCTCTCTGCTTGACTTATTTCACTCAGCATAATCTCCTCCAGTCCTTTCCATGTTGATAAAAAAGTTGGGTATTCATCCTTTCTGGTGGAGGAGTAATAATACATTGGGTATATGAACCATATCTTCTTTATCCATTCATTTGTTGAAAGGCATCTTGGCTCTTTGCACAGTTTGGTGATTGTGGCCATTGCTTTAAGCTACAGTTCTGAATGGGAAATAAAATGTGTTGGACTGTGACATGATAAATATATTCTCTACATCCATTGAAGATGTACTGTAGACATATGTTAACAAGTCTTTTCAGTTTAGTGGTATTAACATGGAAAATAATGCAGTCTTTCTAAGAGGAGGATTGGATAAGCTTTTATCAAGTTATGTCAGAAGTGGAAATTGGCAGGAAAAATTTTCATAGTGAAGCTTTCAGATTTTATTGGTAGGCTTATTGTAACATGCATGACTGTGGATGAATTATTGGGCAGTTTTAAAGCATATTTGATGAGCTGTCTGAAACCAAATGTAGTTAACATAAGTCCAGGGGCTGCCGTTCACCTTGGATAAACATATGTTCTTTGGTTTACTCTGCCAAGAATTTTCTGGATGATTTGTTAAAGTCGTACCGTTGAGATCATGTTTTTAAACCTCAGGGGGAAAATATTTATTGTACTGTTTTATTTACTGTAGGAAGATGACAGTGAAATGACACTGAAAGTGATAGTGGCATTTAGCATGGAAATTGTCAAGTAAAATACTGATTCCCTTTCATAGAAAAAAGCCCAGCCATTCACCCACCAAAAGTGGAGTTTTCCATTTCAGCAAGAATCTGGATTTTATTGCAAATTTCATCAAGAAAAGGTTTTTTCCAAACCTTTTTTTTTTTCATTTCTCTTTTCCATGTGGCTATTCTTTTTCCCTTCCGTGCCCTCCTGCTCTTCCTTCCTTCCTCCTTTCCCTCACTTCCTGTTTTTATTCATCTGTGTTTTTTCTTTTCTTTTGTTCTCTCTTTTTTTTTTTAACTTTTATTTTATTTCTTTTCAGTTTTGTCTCTTCTTTCTCCTCTTTCTTCACTCCTTCTCAAACACTCTCCCTCATTTTCTTTCTCAATGGCTATCTCTTGATTCTTTTCAGAGATTAATTCCTGGGTAGGATGTTAATTTGAACTTTCATGGACACTGATTATACACATGGCACACAGAAAGACAAACACAAAACATTTGGTATTATGTTACAGGTTCTGAGTAACCTAACCCCTTTTCTGTCCTCTTCTGTCCTCCAACTTGAAAATTGCAGGTACTGACAACATTCAGTTTAATTTATTAAGTAAGATGCCTAGAGTTACATAGATTGAGTTGAGGCTTTCATTGCTACATATTAATCTGATTACTTTTAGATTCTTTGGTTCAAAAATAGCATTTCATCCATGTCTGTTCAGCTTTCTTTGGACCAGCAGTAACATTTCATCTTATGTCTGTTATTCAGTGTGGTTGGGTAGTAGGGAATATTTATTGATGGCCTATTGTGTGTTCACTGGGTATTGTGGACTTGGAGAACATGCTAGAACTAAATGGGCCCCTGTCCTCACAGAATACTGAGAAAGATGGGTGGTTCTTTTTCCCTTAAAGTAAACAATTGTTCCATATTGAAATTAAAATATAAACTGATTCTCCTTGTTCTCAACAGAAATGGTTATCAAAAAGATAAACCTTAATGTATTTAAATATATGAAAAATGAGAAATTTATTTCAAGCCTTTAATTCAGAGACTTCATTTGATACTTTGCTTTAATTTTGCCCTAGACTACATGAAAGGGATAGGTAATTGAGCCCTTTTTTATAATTTACAGTTCCACTGCTGTGTCCCTTTTGACCTGATGACCTAACAGAGAAATGAGTGCTTTGTGCAAATAAGCATGTTTTCCCACAAGCTGCTTTGAGTTTTAATTCTAGATACGTATAGTATAAAGCATAGTTAGTTGGATAGCAAATGACAACCAGTGATAGAAGATTATTTAGGTTCTTTAACGTTGAAGTCTGGCTGGGAGGATGTGATGTTTAAGAGAGGCCTTTGAAGTATAGGTACCATTTTAGTAGTTGAGTTCCTTTGGTTTTTAGTTAGATGATTATTCTATTTCATTTCCCACCACCTTTCCCACCCATTAACATTAATGTTCTCTGTCATAAGTACCTTTCCCTATTTTTTCACCAAATCAGTAGAGCAGTTCATTTAACAAAATACGACAGACCATCTGGCAAGTTTTGTGGCTGTATAGGGACTGCCCATCCCAACACTTGGATGTGCATCCTTGAGGGAAAATGTGGGAAAGAAGAGGAAAGGGAGGTTCTTTTGATAAACTTAATAAGACATTTCTAAGATTCTGTAACAATGAAACTCTTAAGTAAATGAATAGAGAGGGATGAGAATGTAAAACGTGGGCCAGCTCTGGCTTAAAGGCTGAACTTTCTGAGAGACACTATAGTGTGCTGATTATGATTATAGACATGAGAGCTATACTGATTGGGTTCTAATCCCAGCTCCCCTCTCTTAGTAGCTGAGGGATTGTAAGTAAATTCACTGAAACTTTGTCTCTTGATTTCTGCATCTGTGAAATGGGAGATCTTATTAGTATCCACCTCATCAGTTTTATTAATTGAATGAGTTAACCTATAAAGCCTTTAGGGCATGTAATAAAAGCAATATCTGTTAGCTGTTGTAACTTATTTTTATTTTTAATATTATTTTATTCTTTACCTAGCTTGAAGTGGACTGCAAAGGGCCTCCATCCCTTCCTGCAGGGTTTGGGTCTAAAGTGTTTTATAAGTACTAGGGCCAAGTGGGATTAGCTTTAATTCATAAGACCTCTATTGCCCATCCTTTTTTCAGCCTAACCATGCACATTCTCTTGCTCTTTTCAATGGACCATCTGTGATCTTGAACTTGTGCGTTTCTTCCTTTTGTGGTAAGATTTTTAAACCTCATCATTTATGGCTTCCTTTTTTTCCAAAGACTGTTGATTCCAAACAACAGGCATCATAGTTTTCCACAAGAAGCATTTGTTCCATAAAGTCTGTATTAACATCATGGGGGCACTTGAAAATTCATGAACCTTGGTTAGCCCTATGTTTTCTTTGCCTTTTTACCTTGTTAACAACAGGCCATTTCTCCTGGACCATATCCCTCTTGCCATGCTTTTATATCTTATATTTGGTTTGTATCTTTGAAACCACATGATTGGAGGTCCTGAGCCTTCTTACCTAGGACCATTTGGAGAAAATGTAAGAGAGCAGGTGGACATCTAGCAACCTTTCTTTTTTTCCCCTTGGATTTTAACCACTTCAAATAATTCACATCTCCATTAATATCCCAGGATTATATGGGGATCTTCAAAGAGCACAAGAACTAATTTGCTTCCTCGATGGTTCTTCAAGATTCCAGGACCAGTTTAAGTTTGGTCTTAAACTGCTCTGTAAGTTTTATTTCTTCTGAGTTTCCTATGAATCTCTATTCTTGGTTTTAAAAGAAAAACCACAATTTTATCTTCAGTCCATTCTGTGTTCTATTTCTAACCTGGGTTGTTGATAATCCTTCATTTCTCATTACGTATAGGGGGAATACACAGGAACTTTGGGTGATGGCCACCAATAAAAATTAAAAAAAAAAAAATTTAGAAGGGAAGTAGCCATTTCAAAATATATTTACATGAAAACAGGAAAGAAGCAATGGGAAATAAAGCAAAAGGAGCCAATGAAAAGTGTCATTGAAACATATAGGGTAGAGGGACGCCTGGGTGGCTCAGTGGATTAAGCCTCTGCCTTTGGCTCAGGTCATGATCTCAGGGTCCTGGGATCGAGTCCCACATCAGGCTCTCTGCCCAACAGAGAGCCTGCTTCTCCCTCTCTCTCTCTGCCTGCCTCTATGCCTACTTGTGATCTCTCTCTCTCTGTCAAATAAATAAATAAAATATTAAAAAAAAAAGAAACATATAGGGTAGAAGGTTAGTTATTGCTGAATAATAATTTCATTTTGGGGAGTTCCAGACTGAAGATTGTGACAATGAAACATGAAACACTGGTTGTTTTGTATCTCAGCGTTCTTATTGCCATCTACCATTTGATACTCAAATAACATTCTTAATATTTTTATCCTTGTCATAGTAGGTCTTTAAGTTTCTTTTTTTTTTTGTTGAGCAGCAATGGAATTCAATAGGTGCCAGTGGGAATTAGAAAAAAATCTCTAAGAATTTTTATGTCATCTTAATAAGAGAGAGGGTGGAAACAACAAAACACCCAAGTCTTTCAAAATGATTCTTATGTAACTAAAAAACAAAACTGAATATAATTTGCAGAGTGTTTTGGTACCTGAATATAATTTGCAGAGTGTTTTGGTACCTATCTCCTTTTAAATCTGCTTAAATACACAGATAGCTTTAATAATAACTCTAGTTATAAGGCAGTGTCACTGGAAATCATTAAAAAGCAAGGTAAATAAATCTTGCTTGGGCAAGTCAATAACATCCCATCCTTTCAGGCTATTGCTTATGATTAGATGTTTGACTTTAAAATATTCTGAAATTTAGTTTTTGGGTAGAAAATACTTACACATATCTCCTTTACTTGGGAATTTATTAACCTTGAAATTAACTTGCAGTCTCTTGAGGGAAGACCAAAAGTTTTTACTCTCTCAGATGTTAGTGGTGAAGAGAGAGGTAGTTAATGGTGAAGAGAGAGAGAGAGAGAGAGTGTGTGTGTGTAGATTATGGGGTAGGGGGAAGTTACAGTTAAATTGACAAAATGTAAATCAATATGCCTGGCTTAGTGGAATTCATATGCATTATTCTATTAATGGAATGGTAAATAACGTAGTGAATTAAATTGTTACATACTGCATTGGTCAGAATCCCAGTAAAAGTTCTTATTCAGATGTGCTTGTTTTCCCTTAGCTTTCACAAAAGAATTTAGGGAAGGTTTTTTATAAGAAGTTTCTAAGAACATAAGGCTACCTATATTCAACATATGTATATGGCTGAAAGCATTATATTGTATTCTAAATGCATTTTTCTCATTTGGCATTATTAGGGAAAAATAATTTGTGAAAATGATGGAGAATTTAGCCAGAAGGGTAATGTTTAAACAGATAGACTCTAAAAGTCAGCAAGAAAAAAAAAATAATAATATACAGTTATTTCTTTTCAAGTTTTTGAATTCTAATTAACATACACTGTAACATTATTTGCAGGTGTAGAGTCTAGTGATTCATCACTTAGAGCAATAATACCCAGTGCTTATCACAAGTGCCCTCCTTAATAACCTTCACCCATTTGGCCCATTCCCCTTGCCCCTCTTTCCAGTAATGCTCAGTTTGTTTGTTCTCTAAAGAGTCTGTTTTCTGGTTTACCTCTCTTTTTCCTCCCCCCAGGTTCATGTTTTGTTTCTTTAATTCCACATATGTGTGAAGTCATATGGTATTTGTCTTTCTCTATTTTACTTAGCATAATACACTCTAGATCTGTCCATGTTGTTGCAACTGGTTAAGATTTAATTTTTGATGGCTGAATAATATTCCATCGTGTGTGTGTGTGTGTGTGTGTGTGTGTGTGTGTGTGTGTGTGTGTACCACGTCTTTATCCATTCATCTGTCAATGCAGATTTGGGCTCTTTCCTTATTTTGGCAACTGTGGACATTGCTGCTATAAGCACTGGAGTACATGTGCCCCTTTGAATCACCGTGTTGTATTCTTTGTCTAAATACCTAGTAGTGCCGATGCTGGGTCATAGGGTAGCTCTGGTTTTCACTTTTTGAGGAACCTCCATAGTGTTTTGAGGAGTGGTTGCACCCATTTGCATTCCCATCATCAGTGTAAGAGGGTTCCCCTTTCTCCACATCCTTGCCAACATCTTTTGTTTCCAGAATTGTTCATTTTAGCCATTCTGACAGGTGTGAGATGATAGCTCTTTGCAGTTTTGATTTGTATTTCCCTGATAATGAGTGTATTGAGCATCTTTTCATGTGTCTATTAGCCATCTTTAAGTCTTCTTTGGAAAAATGTCTGTTCATGTCCTCTGCCCATTTTTTAACTGGATTATTTGCTTTTTGAGTGTTGAGTTTGAGAAGTTCTTTATAAATTTTGAATACTAACCCTTCATCAGATACGTCATTTGCAGATATCTTCTCCCATTCCATAGACTGCCTTTCCTTTTTTTTTGATGATTCCTTTACTGTGCAGAAGCTTTTTATCTTGATGAAGTCCTGTCCTAATAGTTCATTTTTGCTTTTGTTTCCCTTGCCTCAGGAGGCATATCTAGTAAGAAGTTGCTGTGGTCTATCCCAAAGATGTTATTACCTGCGTTCTCCTCTCGGATTTTGATGGTTTCCTATCTCACGTTTAGGCCTTTCATTCGTTTTGGATTTATTTTTGTGTATGGTATCGGAAAGTGGTCCAGTCTCATTCTTTTGCTATTGCCATCCAGTTTTCCTAACATCATTTGTTGAGGAAACTTTTTTTAATTGGATATGCTTTCCTGCTTTTTTTTTTTTTTTTTTAAGATTTTTATTTATATATTTGAAAGACAGAGATTACAAGTAGACAGGGTGGCAGCAGACAGAGAGGAAGGGAAGCAGGCTCCCTGCTGAGCAGAGAGCCCGACGCGGGGCTCGATCCCAGGACCCCGGTATCATGACCTGAGCTGAAGGCAGAGGCTTTAACCCACTGAGCCACCCAGGCACCTCTCTTTCCTGCTTTGTTGAATATTAGTTGCCCATGCAGTTGTGCGTTCCATTTCTGGGTTTTCTGTTTTCCATTGGTCTATGTGTCTATTTTTTTTTTTTTGAATTTTTTTTTTTTAATTTTATTTTTCATAAACATATAATATCTTTTTATCCCCAGGGGTATGTGTCTATTTTTATGCCAGGACCATACTGTCTTGATCACTGTAGCTTTGTAATATAACTTGAAGTCCAGATTTGTGATGCCTCCAGCTTTGCTTTTCTTTTTTGAGATTGCTTTGGCTATTTGGGCTGAAAAATACATTTTAAATGAAGATTAATGTATTTTATTGGACGAGGAAGAAACATGACTAGGAAATATAAAATACTATGAAGGTTCATAACCATTAGGCTTTTCAGTCAATTGCAGTTACACTTAAGGGTAAATAAACAAAAATCAATCAGCAATCAGACTTAGAGATAAGCAATTTTTTTGTGATCTCAGTCACTGAGAAGGACCTGTTTCACACAGTGTGACATGAAGAGCTGTAAGGATTCTTCTTAAAAAGAGAGAGAGCAAAACCAGCCCACTTCACTTCTAGAGTTTATCTAATTTGACCCTTTCAGCCAGGGAGAAGGTTGAAAATTTAACACTGAAAATTCCCTCCTTTTTTTAATCACAGAAGGCTAGCCTTAAGCAACATCCCACACTCCCTGCACATACCATTTTTGTTCTCTACTCTTTCATCTTTACTTCCAGTGTTATCACTGAGGACAAGTATAACTAGAGAAACCTGAATAAGATCAGGTTTTATGTCAGGTTGTGGTATTATGCTATAGTTTTGCAGATGTTACCTTTGGAGGAAACTGGGTAAAAGATATAAGAAATCTATTATTTCTTACAACTACATGCAGATCTGTAATTATTTCATTAAAACTTTTAATGAAGGGGCGCCTGGGTGGCTCAGTGGGTTAAAGCCTCTGCCTTCGGCTCAGGTCATGATCCAGGGTCCTGGGATCAAGCCCCACATCAGGCTCTCTGCTCAGCAGCGAACCTGCTTCCTCCTCTCTCTCTGCCTGCCTCTCTGCCTACCTGTGATCTCTATCTGTCAAATAAATAAATAAAATCTTTAAAAACAAAACAAAACAAAAAAAAACTTTTAATGAAGAAAAGGCCCACTTAAAAAGGGGGGGGCATTTTCTCCGTTTAGCCAGAGATTTAGGCATCGTATATAAATTAATGAAATTTTACTTCTTGTGGGTCCTTCTTTTAAATTACGAAATATCATGATCAACAGGTTAGGTATAAGTGTAGTAGCATTAAAAACAATAATGTATTAAGAAAAAGGCAATAGGAATTGTTTTCAAGAGTTGAAAGCTGGAAAGTTGCATAAACCTATTTTTATGATTACTCTGGATACTGTGGAGATTTGTTTGGAAAGATGTGGGAGTAGAAATGGAAAAGATGGTAATGGTCTGTCCACAAGAGAGGGAATAGTGGTATGGATGTGGGTAGTGACAGTTTTGAGAAAAGTATTCACTGTTGAATTATTTTGAGTTTGTGATTAGAGTTTCTGTTGCTAAATTGTTACCCTGAATTGCCCATCTACACCCTGCTATATCACCTGCATTCTAATCTGCATGGAATGGAAGAGCAGTAAAAGGTAGAATAACCATAATTTTTTTCCTGAGGTTTGTTTGATCTCTTCGGCTGAATGTAATGGTAGGCTTTGTGGCCATGTGAAGTGAATAGTGTCACATCTGGAAAGAAAGCCCAGTATTTTACCTTAGCCAGACAATTAACTTTTTTTTAGTTTCCTCATATATAACACAGGTAATAATACTTTCCTCCAAGAGTGATTATGAAAATTAAATAAGATGATGTGTGTTCAGTAGCTAGCATCGTGTCATCTAAAATGCATTAAAGTATTCATAAATGTTAGCTTGTTTTTTCTACTGCTCTAGTTTTTGTTTGTTTGTTTAAGATTTTATTTGTTTATTTGACAGAGAGAGACACAGTGAGAGAGGGAACACAAGCAGGGGGAGTAGGAGAGGAAGAAACAGACTTCCCACTGAGCAGAGAGCCAGATGCTGGGCTCAGTCCCAGGACTCTGGCTCATGACTTGAGCCGAAAGCAGACGCTTAACGACTGAGCCACCCAGGCACCCCTACTGTCTAGTTTTTGTGAATGGGTTCTGGAGGTCACTGGGGCTCTGTGCCTGTCTTAATGCTGCCAGTGACTAGTGATGGAGCATCAGCGTGATCATTTCCCCTCTTTGTGCCTTAGTTTCTTCATTTATAAAATAAGATAGTTGGGCTGTACCCATAATCTGTTCAGGCTCCAATAGCCCACAGAGTCTAGGGCCCACTCCTGTTCTGTCACCACCACTTGCTACGTGGACCAGAACTTCTTGCTCTGTTTTTCTGCTGTGCTCATATTTTTTGAGCTAAATATTCAATGGCAGAGACATTGGAAAAATCCTATAGATGATGTTTAAGGTACCTTTCAACCTAAGTACTGGAAACATTCTTTATTTCTCTTGGTAAGCTCAAATCGTATCAAGTTTTATCTTTTATATTTATTGGTTTAGACAAACAAGTGTATACCTAATAGTGAAAGTTCAGATTTAGATCCAGGAAAATTACCTTTGTCATAGCAGCATTCTCAAAGGCTTAGTCCTAAAGAATTACATGAGAGGAAGAAGCAAGCTGCAGTTAGAAAAAAGTCTGAACTTTTTATAAATGAAATGCTTGAAGTGAATTCTCAAAAATACTTGATCTGAGTTATATTCGGAGTATGTAGTTGAAAATAGGAACTTATGGGTGGTATTTAAGTGTAGCTAAAAAAAGAGCATCAACTGTTGCCTAGAGTAGGTGAGTTCTCTCAGAGAGAAGGTCATGGAAACCTGGTAGCAACAGTATCTATGGAGGAAAAGGGCTTAGATGCTTATCCTGATATAAACAGGATAACTTTTAAAGAGAAAAGCTATGTTAGCAAGCTTTTTAAGAGAAAAGCTCTAAAGGTTCTTATTTAAAATATGGAATATTGCTTTTTTCAGTAAAATGAATCAAGCTGAGTTGTGATGAAAGGTTTGTGGGTGTTTCTACTTCTGTTTTCCCCATGGAGATCTAGAAGCTTGCTTGGCTTCCAGTCATGTGCTCATCATGGACTGAATAATGATGCTGCCTTTCGTATGGTTCCTTGAATGAAACATGGTTGACTGTAATGAGTATAATACTTTGAAGTAGCTGAAAATCCACAAATCATGCTCATGCTTTAAAAAAAAAAATCTATCAAAAAGACTTCTGGTAGAACATTTTGGCAGAACAGATGCTACTCAAAAAGTACAAACAGATTTTTAACCAAAAAAAAAAAAAAAGAAGAAGAAGAAGAAGAAAAAAGAAAAGAAAGAAGTTTGAGTAGGGGAGGTAGTAATCCTTAAGGGTATTTAATGGAATACTAATGATTCCCAGAGAGATTTTATTTTTAATTTGATCCTGAAGGAATGCTATGGAATTTCATATTCAGATGTCTCTATGGAAGTTAGATTGTATATTTGGAGATTTTTTAAAGCATAATCAATCCGTCAAGGTTGTTGCTCCTTTCACTCAAGTATGAACATGTGATATTAATATGAATGTCATGGTCACACTGAATTTAAAACATCCTCCTTTTGCTTATGATATACCACATGGATATGTGTTCCTTAGGAGTGATGCAGTTTGTTTTTTTTAACAGGCCTGCAACCCAATGTAAATAAACTATCAGCAAATATGTATTCTAAACACAGTGTTTACCTATTCATTGAGGATATAAAGGAACAAATTTTAATTTAAAGGCATCTTTAGCTATACGATAAAAATGTTGTAAAGGAAAACAGTTTTTGTGGTTGTATTAATGGTTTGCTCATGTAAAGGTCAGTTGTCTGAAAAAGAATCAGAAAATTGAAAACAAAAAGTTAAAAAACTCCAAACAGCCAGAATAAATGAATGTTATAGCATCTGTGTAACAAAGCTTAAAATTTTACTCAGACCCTCACTTGTGGCCTATTTTTAATAGTAACCACAATTTTTACTTCAAAATTTTTGGCCTAATCTCCTTTTTTGGTATATCCTAAGCAAAGGGCCATGCAGACACTGGTGGGTACCAGTTTACAAGCAACTGCTTCAAACTCTGGGCTGGCTGGGCACCTGCTGGTCTGAACCAACTCTTCACTGACAAACTAATAGCCACATTCAATTGATTTTTCTAAAATAGACTTCATAAAACACAAGTATTTAGGTTGTTACCTAAATTTTTTAGTTGAAATTTAACTTAATTTTGTTATTTTTCCAGTTAGCCATGAATTAGAAGGATGAAGTTGGAGGAAGTGCTGTTAGCTATATGGACATTAGCAAGAAGTGATTAGATAAGGAGGTGGAGAGAAAGTGAAACCTTAAAAAGCACTGGATCTCCAAATGGAATAGCTGGAGTTGTTTTGACAGAGGACAGGCAAATCTATGTAGTCGAGTAGCTTCCAGAGAATGGCTCTATTATATACCACATCAGGAGTAATGGTTGTACTTAATGAGTCATCAAAAATGTTGCATTATGCTTATTCAGTTTAAGGAGACAGTGTGAAATAGATTTGGAAAGATTGCCAAAGAAACTATTTTATAAAGATTTTGGCATTTAAAGAAATCAGTTTACATCAAGAAATCTACTGTTGCAGAATAATTCATTTCTCTACTCATTTTTGAGCTCCATTCCCTGTCAATGTTGGATACTTTTGTTGTTAATTTAAAGCTTTTTTAAATTTTACTAGTTTTAACCTTTACCCTTTCCTCAAATTTTTCATAGATAATAGTATAGTTTTTGTGCTCTAATGTTGTTTTCTTAGAAACACCAGGAAATGGCATTTTCCCAGACTTTGCAAGTGTTTTCTGGATGATGTAGATACACAGACTTTCCTCTTGACCACTCTACATTCCTCCAGTTCTTCCTCATCATCTCAGCTGTCTGTGGAAAATTCTGATACTTTCAGATAAATGAACTGCTTTGTTCAACACACTGCCGTTTGAAGAAGACCATTAAGGGAAGTCAGTACTTAATCCTAGGCAAGTCATTTTACCATGTAGTTGCTTAGTTCTAGAAGCAATCACAAGCAGTTATTCCTGAAGAATGCAACATACATACATACACTGTTTCCTTCTTTTTCTTTTGTTTTCTTTCACTCGTATAAGTGTAAATCTATCTGTCGACCTAAAATATTAACCTTGAGGGGTTGTTTGCACTTCAGGTTATTAGTCATGTTATAAGCTTAGCAAAAAAAAAAAAAAAGGCATATTTGAAGAGTTATGGATTTTGAGAATATCTCAATTTTTATTAGATGATGGCTCATTGCGTGTGTATGACCTTCTCCCTGACCCTTTGTATTTTAATTTGAGTATAGTTGACACATGATACGTTACTTTCAAGTGTACAGTTTGGTAATTTGACAAGTTTATACATTATGCTGTGTTCACCACAGGTATAGCTACCATCTGACCCATTTCATTGATATTACAGTATCCTTTGACTGTGTTCTTATGCTCTGCTTTTTATTCCTGTGGCTTACTTACTCCTCTCCATTTCACTTATTTTGGCCAGCCTTCACTGTCGGGCAGCCATCAGTTTGGTTTTCTGTATTTATAGTTCTGATTCTGCTTTTTGTTTATTTATTCATTTTTTTAATCTTAATTCCAGTGTAGTTAACATACAGTGTTTGTTATATTAGTTTCAGCTGTGCAATATAGTGATTCATCAGTTCCATATATTACTCAGTGCCCATCAAGGTAAGTGTGTTCTTAATCCTCTTCAACTAACTCGCCCATCCTCCCTCCCACCTTCCCTCTGATAACTATGATTGTTCTCTGTAGTTTGAAGAATCTGTTTTTCAATTTTTCTTTCCCCTCCTTTGTTCATTTGTTTTGTTTCTTAAATTCCACACATAAGTGAAATCATATGGTGTTTGTCTTTCTTTTACTGGCTTATCTAACTTAGCATAGTACTTTCTAGGTCCACGATGCATCAGATGGCATGATCACATCATTTTTATGGCTGTGTAATATTCCAGTGTGTGTGTGTGTGTGTGTGTGTGTGTGTGTGTGTGTGTGTGACATTTTCCTTATCCATTTAGCCTGACCCTATTCTTTTTTTAAAAATTTTTATTTAAATTCAATTTAGTTAACATACTGTGTATTATGAATTTAGAATTTAGAATTTAGAATGAATTTAGAATTTAGTGATTCATCAGTTACATGTGCCCTCCTTCATGCCATCAGTTACCCCATCAACCAATTACCCCACCCCCCACACTCACCTCCCCTCCAGCAACCTTCAGTTTGTTCCAAATAGTTGAGTCTCTTATGGTTTGCCTCCTTCTCTTATTTTATTTTAATTTTCCTTCCTTTCCCCTATGTTCATCTGTTCTGTTTCTTAAATTCCACATAGGAGTGAAATCATATGGTGTTTGTCTTTCTCTGACTGACTTATTTCACTTAGCATAATAGCCTCTCGTTCCATCCACGATGCTGCAAATGGAAAGATTTCCTTTTTCGATGGCTGAGTAATATTCCATTGCTCATATACACACACGTGCGCACACACACAGACATACCACATCATCTTTATCCATTCATCTGTCGATTCCCGTTTGGGATCTTTCCATATTTTGGCAACTGTGGACGTTGCTACTATAAATACTGGAGTGCATGTGCCCTTTTGAATCATTCTGTGTGTATCCTTTGGGCAAAAACCTAGTAGTGCAACTGCTGGGTCATAGGGTAGCTCTGTTTTTCAGTTTTTGAGGAACCTCCAGTGTTTTAAGGAGTGGTTGCAACCATTTGCATTCCCACCAGCAGAAAGTGTTCTCCTGTCTCCATATCCTCACCAACCTCTGTCATTTCCTGAGTT
The DNA here is from genome assembly GCF_002288905.1 of Enhydra lutris kenyoni. NCBI lineage: Eukaryota > Metazoa > Chordata > Mammalia > Carnivora > Mustelidae > Enhydra > Enhydra lutris. Next base: position 40,855,602 of record NW_019154095.1, read on the forward strand.
GTTATTTTAACCATTCTGACAGGCATGAGGTGATACCTCATTGCAGTTTTGATTTGTATTTCCCTGATAATGAGTCTGTTGGCCATTTGTGTGTCTTCTTTGGAGAAATGCCTATTCATGTTTTCTATTTCTTAACTGGATTTTTTGTTTGTTTGTTTGTTTGTTTTGGTTGTTGAGTTCGATAAGTTCTTTGCATATCTTGGATACTAGCCTTTTATCTGATATGTCATTCTCTAGGTTGTATTTTAGTTTTGTTGATTGTTTCTTTCTTTTGCTGTGTAAAAGCTTTTTATCCTGATGAAATCCCAATAGTTCATTTTTGCTTTTGTTTTCCCTGACCCTATTCTTAAGGGCAGAGACTGTGTCTTATTGGTCACAGTATCTTTATACCACGTGTAATTCCAGGACAAATCAGATAGTCAACAAATACTTGTGAAAGAAATTACTGCAGTTTTATGTAAAACTGTGGAGTGATTTCTGCCTGTGGATTGGCTTTGTGAGCATTATGTGAACAACTTGACACTGTATGCAGAATTGTGAATGTGTTTTAGTGTATAGATAATTCCATCTTTTTTTTTTTTTTTTTTTTTTTTGAGAGAGAGAGAGAGAGCATGCAAGGGGATCCATGTAGTTTTAATCATATTGTCAGAGGGATCTTTGGTCCCCCAAATTCTGAGAGCCTATAGACATGTGACCCTCCTAGAGTAGAGACTTGTGCCTTGTTGTTTTGATTTAAATAAACACAAAGAATACTTAGAAGAAAGAGGTTTTTTTTCCCCAAAGCATATTGTTCATTACTGAGATCCTGCTATGGACCAATATTTGCTGGATTCTGGGGTACAGCCCTTAAATAACACAGATACAGGTTATGCCTTCATGGAACTCAGAATTTGGTAGGGAAAACAAATATTGTACCCATGATTATACAGAGTATGAAATGCTTTACTCAAAATTATACACTAATTGTGATTAGGTATAAAAAGTATGCTTAATAGATTTGCCATGTATGGCAAAAGTAAAAAACTAAATTAAGATGGAATTTGAAAGGATTCATGAGCTTCTCCTTTGGTAAAGACTGCGCTAAATATATTGGGGAAATCAAAGATGAGTGAGTCATGCATCTTTACCCTAAAGGAATTTTTAACATAGTGGTTTGCAGCTCTGGCTACACATTAAAATCATTTGAGGTGAGAGGAGAAATAATAGGCAACTAACGTATTCTCACTTAGAGGGAAACTATTAGAATGGTATAGACTCTTCGAAGTAAGGTCTTGAACTTTCTTATAAAACTAAACATACACTTACCCTATGATCCAGCAGTTAAAGATAAGTGAAAACCTATGTCACAAAAACAATTGTAGCAACCTTATTCATAATAGCCCCAAACTAGTAACAACCCAAATGTCTTTTAACAGGTGAATGGATGAAATGTGGTATACAGTGTGGTATTCAGTAAAAAGGAATGGCCTATCTAGTTCACACATCACGAATGAAAGAAGTTTTATAAATGTATGCAGTGCATGGTTATATATGAATGTCTGCTATAAGCAAAACTGATCTATGATGGCTAAAAAAAAAAATCTAGGAATGCGAGGGTCGGAATATCCTAGGAATGGGCGTTCAGGAACTTTCTGTGGTAATGCTAATAGGAAAAAATGTTGAAGAAAATGTCACATGTAGAGCTGTAAACAAAATGTTGATGTCTTCCAGCTCTCTTCCCTGTCATCAATTTCAAATCTCTTGGTTCATATGCATTTTTTTAAAAGATTTATTTATTTGACAGACAGAGATCACAAATAGGCAGAGAGGCAGGCAGAGAGAGAGGAGGAAGCAAGTTTCCTGCCGAGCAGAGAGCCTGATGCAGGACTCCATCCCAGGACTCTGAGATCATGACCTGAGCCGAAGGCAGAGGCTTAACCCACTGAGCCACCCAGTTGCCCTCCATATGCATTTTTAAAAGCTCCTCAGATGTTTCTGATATCCACTGAAATATGAAGGATTATTGAGTAGGATAAAGTCCAAAGGAAACATTAGTTTTCTGTTGCTTTTGTAACAAATTACCATAAATTCAGCAGTTTAAAACAACACAGATTGATTCATACTGTTTTGTATGTCACAGGTTTGGGTAGACCTAAATTTTTCTGCTCTGGGTCTCACAAAACCAAAGTCAAGGTATAGACAGGCTTACCTCTCATTCTGAAAGCTCTGAGGGTGAATCCATTTCCAAACTCATTCAGGCTGTTGGCAGAAATCAGTTCCATGTGGTTGTAACACTAAGATCCTCATTTCCTTGTGTGGCTAGTGGTCATTCTCATCTTTCAGAAGCCAGCCACATTCCTTGGCTTCTGGTCCCCTTTCTCCATCTTTATACCCAGCACTGATGGCTCAAATCTTCTCACTCCTCAAATCCCTTTGACCTCCCTTTTGCTTCATCTCTCCTCTGCGCCTTTTTTTTGGCGGGGGCGGGGGAGCACATCTCCTGAGTGACTGTTCTGCCTTCCTCTTATGTTTTGGAGGGCTCATAGAATTAAACTGGGCCCACCCAGATAATCCAGAATAATCTTCCTGCATTAAGGTCAGTTGATTAATAACTTCAATTCTATCTGCAGAGTTTTTTTCCCAGTAGCACCTAGGGAATGAGAATTTTGGGGAGGGGAGGGCAAGCATGTTTAGAATTCTGTCTACAGTGGGGCACCTAGGTGGCTCAGTGGGTTAAGCCTCTGCCTTTGGCTCGGGTCATGGTCTCAGGGTCCTGGGATCGAGTCCCGCGTCGGGCTCTCTGCTCGGTGGGGAGCCTGCTTCCTCCTCTCTCTCTGCCTGCCTCTCTGCCTATTTGTAATCTCTCTGTCAAATAATAAATTTTAAAAATCTTAAAAAAAAAGAATTCTGCCTACAGTAGAAAATTACCTATAAAATGCTGTGGGCTTTCAGAATAAAGAAATGACTTCCAACTAGGGAGCACTGAGAAACCTCCTTTTAGGAAGTAGAATTTAGTTGTCATTTAAATGTGGTTCTTATGGATTCTATGGAACTAGAATAGGAGAGAGAACTCTGGATGGGGTAATAGTTTTAGTGCAGTGTGGGGAAAGGAAAGGTGACAATGTGTGATGCACTTACAAACAGCCCTTATCCCATGAAAGCATTCCATGTGTATTGGTTATTTACACTGAGCTATTTGAACCACTATAGCATAAAATCAGATTTTTTTAGATTAAAGTAGAATAGGAGGAATGTGAAAAAGTTACACATCTAATGGGTAGAAGTATCATTTTTTAAAAGGACTGGGCAATTTTGTAATGTGACTTTTGTGTCAACTTTTCTTCAGCTGTTAGAACCCAGTAGAATTATATATGAAAGTTTAAAAAGTTACTTACATATTTCTAAATTTTTCAGAACTCCAAATTTACTGATGAAAACCTAGAAATTGTGGCCTTCCATAAAAGTATACCACTCTTCCTTTATATTTCCCCACAATACTTAACTCTTGACCATTTTTAGTAGACTTTATCCTGCTATAGGTGGGTGATAAAACACGAGTATAATCGTAGCTTCTGTGTAGAGAGGCTGTGGCTGTGTGGCATCTATCTAAAAACTACAGCGTTATTCACTGATTTTTTTTTAAAGATTTTATTTATTTATTTGATAGACAGAGATCACAAGTAGGCAGAGAGGCAGGCAGAGAGAGAGGAGGAAGCAGGCTCCCTGCTGAGCCGAGAGCCCAATGTGGGGCTCGATCCCAGGGCACTGAGATAATGACCTGAGCCAAAGGCAGAGGCTTTAACTGACTGAGCCACCCAGGCACCCCTCACTGATTTTTTTTTATAGTAATTTCATATAAAGGGAAAATCCTTTTGATAAGCACTAAGTTCTTTGTACCAGTTATCTTCTTTTTATCTAATTTATTTATAAGCATTTATTTATTAATTCATTTATTTATAGAGGGGGGTGAGGGGCAGAGGGAAAGAGAGAGAGAGAATCATAAGCAGACTTCATTCCCAGCATGGAGCCCGACTAGGGGCTCCATCTCACAACCCTGAGATCATGACCTGAGCTGAAATCAAGAGTTGGACACTTCAACTGGGCCACCCAAGTGCCCCTATTTATGTTTTTAAAAAAAGATTGTATATACATTTTTATTTTGAAACACATCTATATAAAAAGTCTTAGAGTACTTCCTGCCAACCTTTTAAAAATACAAAGAATATAACTGCCTATAGTCATTTTTATTCAGCCTTCTAAAGGGTGTGTACAAAAAAGCTAGAATGATAGGACCAGCACAGCTAGCTCTGTGGACTTCTGGTGCATACTAAGCATTCTGGAATCTCTCCAGACTTTTCTTCTTAGCTCTTTCCAGTGTCTCCCTTCTTTCCTTCTCTTCCTAGCCTCCACCCAAACCTAATATGGTGGTCCTGATAACTGGAGTCCTGTCCTTTAGCATTCTTCTTCTGTGTCTTTGTGAGGAGAAATGCTTTTTTGAGAGGAGAAATGCCTTTTTCTTGGAGTTGCTTTCTGCATTCTGAGTAAATAATACATTAGTTATTCATATGGTAGTTTATTTAGCTATTTAGCACCTGCTTTTCTTTACCATGTTGCAGTCTTTTTATTGCCACCATCCTGCCAGGATCTCTGCTGGTGTTTTGATGAAAACTTCATGCTTTCATATTCAGAATTACTGGGAACTCTACTCATTTCATCTTTTTTTCATTCATTTTCCCACTTACATGTTAAGATATATATCCCAATAGCTCTAAGAGATTGCAGTTTCTTTCACTTATTTCTTCATATTTCCATAATGCTACTGACTTTGAGAATATAGTTTTTTGCCTGTCTACTACATTAATTACATTTTTTTTTTAAATAGGAAAAAATGAATTAAAGATACCTGAAAACTAAACCTTTAGAAACTCTCTTAGGTAACTTTCTTCAAGTTATTGTGTTCTTACATTTTCCTTGTTTATAATACTTTTAATTAAGCTCACTGTAAGGATTTTCCCAGTGCTGTTAACCTCCAGTAAATGGTGTCAGTACTTTGCAGGTACCCACATATATTTTTATGAAAATGCCAAACTCTGATTTATGATATCATAAATTTACATGTATGTAAATAAATTTACATTATTATTATTACTAAGGAATGGAGAATTATTTGGCAGTATTTGCATTTGAGAAGCCCTGTTTAACATTAAAAAATTGGTGTGTTTCTAAACTTCACATTATTTTGTATGAGCAGAGAGGCCATGAGCTAGCAATTCTGAAACCATTACTAGGATTAAACAAATAAATGAATAAACTATAGATGATGACAGCCAGGTTTCTCTCTATAGGACAAAGACATTACAAATTAGGGAATGGGGTAAAGTTAAACCCTTTGGTGTTAGATTGGGATTGAATTTACTTGTATAAATTTATAATTTTTAATGTACAGACACAGAAATGTAACTGGGTGTGTATGTGCTGAGTTAGTATGCATACAGGTATTTCCTAGTTCTGCCTGCTGAGAGGATCTAGAAGCAGTGACCTTCCTAGCATTCAGACCTTGGTTTCTAAGGTATTAGTCACCAATAAAAGGAACCAAGGCTCCTTGGAGAAGTGTTTGGTTCTAGACCTGGGACAGGGAAAATACAAGGGGAGCCTAGAACATCTTGGGATGGAGAAAGTTAAGGAAGTGCTCAGCAGAGGAGGGGGGCATACTAAAAGAATAACTGGGCCAACCTGGAGAGACTCCCAAGGTCCAAAGCTAGAATAATTTGAACAAGGAATAATATTAGATTCTACCCCATAGAACAAAATAAATATCCATTGAAAAAATGCCTAACCTCAGTGTAAACATGAGAAACCATCAAGCATACTCAAACTGAGTCCTATCCCATAGAACAGCCAGTTCTCTTCAGAAGTGTCAAGGTCATGAAAGACTGAACTATCACAGATTAGAGGAGACAAAGAAAACACAACTACCAAGTGGATCATAGGATCCTGGATAGTGTCCTGGAGTAGAAAAAAAGACAGTAATGGAAAAACCAGTGAAATTCAAATAAGGTCTATAGTTTAGTTAATAATGCCATACCAGTGTTAATGTCCTGGTTTTGGTCATTGTAGTATAGTTTTATAAGTTAACATTATGAGAAGTCTGGGTGAAGGGTATACAGGAACTCTTTGTACTATTTGTACAACTTTTTTTAAGTCTAGAATTATTTCAAAAGAAGAGAAGATGATGAGTACTTAAATGTACAAAGTTGTGTGTTCAAGGACATTAGTTGCAGCATTGTTGACAAAAGTAAGAAATTAAAAATAATGCAGATGTCCATTGGTAAGGGACTAAGTTAATTAAGTAAAGTAAATTATGCTATACTCATATAATTAATATAGCTATTAAAAAGGAATTATGTGTACTGATATGTATATCGTGCTGAAGGGTTGAGAGTATACAGTTTCATTCAGGCTGCATGGATTTTCATCCCCTCCTCAGTACCTAAAACTGATTCTGTGACATTGGCCAGATTATTTCTCTTCTCTCAGTTCACCAGTTTCTTCATCAGTAAATTGGAAATAATAATAGTATGTATATATGTACATGGACTGGCTATGAAGAATAAATGTGAAAATCCGCGCAAAGCTTATGCTAATAATATTTAGCACAAATAAATGGAGGGGAGAAGACCAAAGTAACATTAAGTAGTGAATGAGGCCATTTCTGTTAAAAAAAAAAAAAAATTGTTGAGCACCTGAGTGGTTCAGTTGGTAAGCGTCTTTTTTTTTTTTTTTTAATTCCAGCCCAGGTCATGGTCTTGAGGTCATGCGTTGAGCCCTTTGTCAGACTCTGCACTCAGAACCAAGTCTGCTTGAGATTATGTCTCTCCCCCTGACCCTCCCCCTTGGTCATGCACTCTCTCTCTCTCTCTCTCTAAATAAGTAAATAAAATCTTTAAAGAAAAAATAAAGTCTATTAAAAAAACATATGTATGAATCTTAAAGATCAGATACTAATATGTTAATGGTGGTGGTGTTAGAGGAGGTTGGCAGATTAGGGAACTTGCACTTTCTAAGTTAAACTTTAAAAATCTATTTTCCATAAAGTATACAATTAGGCAAGCATAGAAGCCTAATTCAATAATTATTAAATAAAAATTATTAAATATTAAATATAAATAATTATTAATAGAAATGAGAACTCTATGGCTAATGGGATTGGTTAGTCACTCTAGAAGAGTCTTCAAGATCAGATGACTTGTGTTCTCTTATAGTGGAAAGTAGAAGAGGTTTGGCTCTGCTCTTGGCCATGCAAAGCTAGTCAGTATCAAATACTGTGCAACATGGTTCTCGACTTGGAAAATGAGGAACTTAATGGCTCTAGTTGATTATTCTAAGCTGTGGAAGGTTATTGTGAGGATGAATGTGACCAGCTTTTTGTCTTCATGGGATCTAACCCAAAAGGCCTAAATTATAGAGGTTAGCCAGAAATATAGTTTTGGAAATTTTTATTAGAATGTTTAAACTTTGGAGAAGAGCACCAAAGTGATATAATCTCTAGGCTTATGTTAAAAATAGGATAGATATCCATTGCTTTTTGATCCTTAGGTAGTGGTGACCCATCTGAGTTACAGTATAAGCCAGAATTCACTGATATTATAACAAAAGCCGTTTATATTTGTCTACAGCACAGATAGAATCTACATGTGCAGATACCTGTAAGTAACTACACATTTTTGAAGAATATCCTAATTCATATTTCGGGTATGATATCAACTTGTTTGTGTTTCTTGTTGGGTTTTTAAATTTAATTTTCTGTTTCTTCATACTTGATTCAGTACCTGTGATGTTCTAAAGTTCTTTATAGTCCTAGTGCTCTGTGCTTGACTACTCTGAACTGTACGGGTCTATGAGGCAGATTTAGATACATCTCTCTTTGTAGTTTTAGACTATACTGGGTTTCTAAAAGGATCACAGGGTGGAACTGGATGAAATCTTAAAAATAAGTATATTCCAGGGATATAGGAGGACTATTTCTAGAAATTGGAATAAAAGGTAAAATGCTCTTCTGTTCTTTTGCATTTGTAATTCCTTTTTAATATCTTCCCTATAATAGGCCTCTCAAATTTGAATCGCTAAAGCTTTCCAAAGAAAAAAAAGCCAAAATGTCGAAAGCATATTTTCCTCATTTGATTCTTCGTAATATTTTTACACTCTTTCCTCCCGGTTTCGTTAAACATTTTTGTTCAAATATACAATATTGGTTGACCTGCTATTTTAAAATCATTTAGACTTCATTTGTGTTTCACTTTTCCTTCAGGATTCCACCTGTTTTTTTCTTCTCTTTGCAACAGTCACTGTTTCATCCATGGTAACTGGATGGCAGAGAATTTTTCTTTTATGATAAAATTAGATGCAGTGCATCGAAGCCCATATATTATATTGCAATCTCTGAGGAGCTTAATGTAGATAAGAGAAGGCATCCCCAAATGCAGTGTGCTTGTAGATCTTAGCTCAAGATTGGGTTTTACAATATTACATTTTAAAGGTACTGGTGTATATAACTAGTGGCTACATGTAAGTGTAGAGTCTGTACATGAATAGCATAGCTGGAATGTCAGTAAGAATTTTTACTTTCTCCTAAATACTTTGTTTTCTTAAATTCTAGAATTCTCATATGAGGTAAAATTGGTTAGCTGTAGTGGGCACAGCTCATGTGAGCCAGTGCTATGAAGGTGGGATCATGAGACTAACAAGTCTAGGGAAAGAGCAATGGACTTTTGGAGTCACATCATCTTGAGTGTAGTTCTGTCTCAGCCAATTACTGGCTTGGTGACATTGGGCAAATTATTGAAGTTTTCTGAGGATCCTTTCTCTAACTGTGAAGTGGAGATAATATTAAATCCCCTTAAACAGTTGTTATAAGGATTAAATTAGATCATGTGTATCAGAACGTTCAGCATATCCTCTGGCTCATAACTAGTACCTTTCTACCCTACCCCACTTGTTTTAATCTACCTCTTGCCCAGTGCTTTGTTTTCTAATATTTAAAAAACAGACAACAGAAAATATCAATTAAGTCAAATTTTAAAAATAAGAAAAATTTTTTTCTAAAATATATTGCTTAAGTCCCTGTCATATATTTGGGCCTGAAAATTCTTATTATAGGTTTTCTTTCTTCTTTTCATTATTTCATTCGTTGTTAGTCAGTGAGTGTGCTAGAACATATCTCTGGAAGACAAGATAAACCCTTAGGAAGGCACCCAAGCTCACACTCAGCAGAATATTCAAAGACAAAGCCCTGAAGCAGATATACTGAACCTTGGGGGAGCTAGAAGGTGTGGGAGGGTTAAGGTTGGCTCCACAAAGGAGGTTGAAGCAATGTTCAAGCAAAATTAGGAGGAATAGGAGACAAAGTGGCAGGAATAGAGGGAATAATTTATTCATTTGGATCTGGGGATGAGTGAGAGAGAGGATTTCTGGATGCCAGTGGTGCCATTTCACTAAGATTACAAATACATGGGCAATTTTATTAGAGCTGGAGGTGGTTGTAAAAGGTTTCCTACTCTTATGTCCTTGAAATTTTAGATGAGGGAGCTGAGGAAATATTAAAAAGGTAGGCTCAAAGAGGAATTGAGATTTTTTCAAGCTCACTCAGACTTCTTTCCCTGCTTTATTAGGATTGTAGTAATTTGATTACTCAAAAAGAGTCCCTAAAGAATGGGACCTAAGGTATGATGTGTTTTACTTGAGAATTTTACACATGAAACACCAAGGCATTTCGGTCTTTGTAGCAAGAGAAGGTCACTGCAAGCTGTCAGAATTGAGGAGGAGGAGTGAAGTGGAAAAGAAAAAGGGTAGAGCTGAGGTCAGATTCTGAGGAGTGAGTAGGTTGCCAACACCCATTGCTAGTAAAAGCAGCGTGGGAGGGATCTGGGGTGAGTTAACACAGCAGGAGCTGTCAGCCTGGAGCCGGGGTCAGTATCTGGTTCAGCAGGCCAGTTGGAGATCAGGGCTGGGGACAACAGACAAGGAAGCAAGGCCATGTTACGTGAATATGGAGTTGGTGCCGAAAAGTAGCTTGGGGAGCCTCTGTGGAGGTAGCCTGAGGACCTCTCCCACAGACCGGGCTTGCCACTGTGGCTCTTCAGTGTTTGGCTGACATCTAACATCTTGCAGTTTTGTTTCTCTGATCTTTTTCATGAAATAGAAAGTTACCAAGCAGTCTCCTAGCCCAGATTTGATGTTACATTATTTGTGGTATCTTGAAAATTTCTTTTTGGATAGAACCCATATTCTAAAAATAGTGTCTGCCTTTGGCTCAGGTCCTGGGATCGAGCCTTACATTTCCCCTATCCCTCTGTCCCTCCTCCTGCTTGTGTTTGCTCTTTCTCTCTCTCTGTCAAGTAAATAAAATCTTTAAAAAAATAAAAATAGGGGCACCTGGGTGGCTCAGTGGGTTAAAGCCCCACATTGGACTCTCTACTCAGCCTGCCTCTCTGCCTACTTGTGATCTCTGTCTGTCAAATAAATAAATAAAATTAAAAAAAAATAAAAAATAAAAACCACTAATAGTGTTAATTTCAACTAGTCTTATGGAATTAAAAAATAATTTGGTTTTTATTTTTTGCTACTAAAAGATAGGATAGGTTAGAAATCTGTGATTATGTTTATTAATAAGTAAAAAGTAGACAGTATTTATAAAATGATCCTCTTATCTATAACTACTAGACACATGAAAAATGGAAGTTTAAAAAATAAATTTTGGAGTACATAATCCTGTTCTTCATTTCCAACCCTATAATAAAACACAGATGTTTTAGGAAATTTTATGGTTCACCATGGAGTTCAAACAAATGTATTTATATTTGATGTTTTCCAGGTTTGCCCAGCCCTCTGTTTCTTTAAATACTGATGGTATTTCAGCAGTGAGCCTGTAACTAATAATTAAGCATAGGAACACCCATTTTTTCCCTTATATATCCTAGACTTTCTTGCACAAAGATTTGTTTATTGCCTAAAGTCTATTTCTGCTGGGAGAATCATATGTTTCCTTGTTACTGATTATAGCTGAGCATAGTTTTCAATCTAAATGGGTTTTTCAATTGCTTAATATTTTCTTTTTTAAGGATATTTATCAATAGATTCTTATCCACTTGAATTTTTCCTGCTTTTCCATATATGCTTTCCAAAATTATTTTTTAACATTGAACTTACTTATTAACTAAATCACTAAGTGAAAGTCAGCCTCTTGTCCGAATTGTTATGAGCAATCTGTGACACTTAGGGGCCAGAGATTCTTCTTCTTCTTCTTCTTCTTTTTTTTTTTAAAGATTTTTTTTATTTATTTGACAGAGAGAGATCACAAGTAGAGAGAGAGAAAGAGAGAGAGAGAGAGGAGGAAGCAGGCTCCCTGCCTATCAGAGAGCCCGATGCGGGACTCAATCCTTGGACCCTGAGATCATGACCCGAGCCAAGGGCCGAGGCTTAACCCACTGAGCCACCCAGGCAGCCCCAGAGATTCTTCTTAAAAGGAAAAGAAAAATCATTCTTTTTTCCTGTTTTTGTCTTATAAATATATTAAGACAATTTTAGAAAAAAAATCACTAGAATTTCTTAAGGAACACTTTTTTTTGAGAGAGAGGAGGTGGTTAGAAAGGTTACCTTTGTCTGCTTTTTAGCAATCCAAGAAGACCATTTCTAGAACATGATCAGTTCATTAAAGGCATAATCAACCCTTCCACCTGTTTGATGTTTATATCTCTTTCATTCAGCCATTGTTCTGGTAACTAGTATGAGTCTTCATTTTGATGCTGAGAGTCAGGTGCCAATTTGGCATTCAGACTTACTCTTGTTATGGTTTAACCTGTGATGGAATTGAGATATCCAGTAATGAGTAGAGTTTTCAAAATTTAATGTGCAGTATGTATGGTAGACCCCCTTTTTAGGATGATTACTGTGTGGATTCATATGTACCACCTGGTGGATTGTGTCCCCGGAAAAAAAACGGCTACATATAGTAAAACATATTGGTCCTGACAACATGGATGTTATTTAGCCTTAGGTCATTAGGGTTAGAAGTCACTCCTGACATGATTCTGATGAACCCTCTCTGTTCACAAATGGGTTTCAGGGAGATAGTGACTTACTCAAGCTCCTAGTCAGTAAGGTTAGGCAAAGACAGAATAGAGAGGAGTAAAGCTAGCTAATTCTCTTTCTTACTGCCATGGTTTTCCTACCTGCCAGGATGCCCTCTTGAATTTGAAAGGACATGCAAAACTGATTACTGGCAAGTCATGATAATAGTCTGTGATGCAGATGCTAAGGTCTGGAATTAACACTCAGTTCTGGTTTTTTGCCAGTGACCCAGGTCAGGGATTCAGATTTCCTGATTTACACTGCATTGTTCTTCTCCCAACCTCACACTGAAGGACTTTTAAGATCAAGCAAAGATAGTGTAACACAACAGAATTCCTGGGTTCAAATGATAGTTCTGTCATTTTCTAACAGTGAGCCCTAATATTCTTCTTTTCTTTTCTTTTCTTTTCTTTCTTTTTTTTAAAGATTTTATTTATTTGTCAGAGATAGAGCGAGAGCACAAGCGGGGGCAGTGTCAGGCAGAAGGAGAAGCAGACTCCCCACTGAGCAGGGAGCCCAATGCAGGACTTGATACCAGACACTCAAGGCAGATGCTTAACTGACTGAGCCACCCAGGCATCCCACATACTTTTGTCATTTGTGAACTAATGCCCTGTTTCTCAGCTGTGGCTGTGTTAGCATCATCTGGGAGAAAACACAAAGCAAACAAAATAGTGCCATCCTTTATCCTGAGAAAGCTTTGATTTTAAGTGATCCTGGATGGGGTTAGTATTGTTTTTAAAGCTCTTCAGGTGAATCTAATGGACAGCTAAGCCATCAGACCTGATAACTTTGAAGATCCTTTTAAGTTCTACTATTACGCGAAATCTGCGATTCTTAGATTTTTTTAAATGTCATCTAGTCCGACTTTTCACTCAGCATAATCATCCCTTTGTATTTGAAAAGTGGTATCTTATTTTTGTATTAACATGTTGAAAAATGCTCATTACTATCAGAAATCTTGAATTCTTAAAACTTTTTTTTCTGATAAGCAGCCAGATTTGCCTTTGGAGAAACAGATAATAACTCTAATTCCTTATTTATTTGATGACTTTTCTAATATTTGAAGATTATCTTTTGATTTTGCAAAGTTACCTCTTAAAGCAGAATACTCCCAACTTTCCATCTCTGTTGATAGTGACAATTTGTCTATATCCTAACATCCTGCTTGTCTTGCTCTGGAGATAACCTGGGTGGCTATCATCTCTGTGATGTGTGTTTCCTAGAAGTGAACACAACCACACAGGAGGGAGACGAAGGGGTTTTGTTGATTGTCATCCTCGGAAATTCTTGTTGAACATAGGCTTAATGAAAGTCCCTAGTTTCAGTAAATAATTATTATTTATTTTCAGTAAAAAATTATTTATTTTCAGCAAATAATTATTTACTCAGTAAATAATTATTTACTGTTTTACAGATATATTCACTAATAAAGACCATGGATTATATAATCCCCAGCATTTTTGAATTCTTACATACCAGGCATAGTTCTAGTGTTTAAATATATTAATACATTTGATTCTTGGAATAACTCTATCAGGTAGATACCATTATTATCTTCATTTTATAGATAAAAAGAAGAAACAAGACAAGGAGCATGACAAGTGAGTATCTTGCCTCTGATTTCACAGTGGGTGGCAGAGCTAGAATATGAATAATATAAGGCATCTTACTGCAGAACCTGTAATCCTTTAGCCTTTCAGTAGAGGTCTCCTCATCTGTAATGTAAGAATCTTGATTTCTAAGTACCTTGACAACTCCAAGTTCTTATGCTTCTGGGTAAATTAACAATAGTATATTGATACTAATCAATTTAACATAGTATATAAAAAGAAAACAATCTTCAGCTCCTTAGGCCTATTTCTAAAGCCAAGAGTTTTTCATTTATTTTATTATAAATCATAGACACATTGCCTAAATTTGCACAAGAACTTAATCTTTTTATTTTATAGTAATACAGACAGGCATACACATATAAAATAAAGGAATTTAAATTCTGTTCATTCATCCCTCATCTAAAAGTCTAAAGAGAGTCTGACCTGAATCTTGTTGTATTTCATAGAATTCTAGAACTCTGGAGCTTAAAGCATTGTGACTCATGATATGAATTATCCTTAGTTTGTAATTGTAGAAGTTGGAAGTTAAAGAAGTTATATGGAAGGCATAAGGATTATGCTTATACCTAAATAGGCAAACTAAATTATAGGAGATGTGTTCACATTTGTTATAATTACATGCTGTTTTAAGAAACTTCAGGCACTTCAGAAGCTACTTAACATAAAAACAATTTATATGCTAATTATGTTATTTTTATTTATTCTTTAAAGTAGATTTTTAATGAATTCTGCTACATAATCTTTGTTGAATTTGCCAAGTAAGTTTTCTAAAACATAATTTTATTATTCAAATGAGTGTTTTTTCAGTTGATACAAAGTTTCTGACTAGCTCATAGAAAAATCATTTAAAGAACCCTTATTGATATCCAAAAATCCTTTGTGTTCTCACAGTTTCACCAGCCTGAGAAATTTCTGTTGATTCTTTTTATGAATATTGTTTCTTAGTCCTTGTCTGATTCATTCTGAAAGCCCAGTCTTTCTATGTAAGGCTTATATCCTCAAGGTTGCCAGTAAAAACCATGCTCCTGGGGAATAGAAACATTTCAGAGAAAAATTCACCTTGTAGAACTTACTTTTCATCTGATTATTTTAGCAGACACTTTTTGTTTAAGATTTTATTTATTTATTTGACAAAGAGAGAGAGATCACAAGCAGGGAGAGTGGAAGAGGGAGAAGCAGGCTCCCTGCTGAGCAGGGAGCCCAATGAGGGACTGTATCCCAGGATGCTGGGATCATGCCCTGAGCTGAAGGCAGTTGCTTAACCGAATAAGCCACCCAGGCACCCCTAGCAGAAGTGTTTGTATGGCTGGTAACAGAACATAAAGTATAAAAGCTGCAAATAAAACATTTCTGTTCAGTGTGACTCTTAACCTGCAGGGTAGTGTGTCTGCTTGTGCTCATTTGCAGTCCATGTCTTGGCTCAGCAGATTTTTCTGAACTAGTATTGTGAGCATCTCAGTCATCAGTTGGATTGTTTATGCTAAGGTCTTGGTGGTCTTGTGAATATGTGCTGGTATTACCCTCTAAATTATTGGCTTTAGGAGTATATGGAAAAGCAGTCTTTCATGTGAAGATCCGACTTTCCCTTTTAACAGCAGAATTTTAAGTTTTCATCTTAGATGAGGACTGTTGCTTTTGTAGTACAGAAAAGCTTTGTAATGATGCTGCATTTCTTTGGAAGCCTTTGATTTTAGCTTTAGAAAGAATGATTTAACATCTTATAAAACATCAGAATGAGAAATTGTGATCTTCCTTTTTGTTGACATGATATTTATAGTCATGAGCTCATAGACTTCAATGGGGGTGAGGTGGGACTTAAAGATACTCTCACCCAGTCACCTCATATATAGGCAGTGGTGCCTGGCACTATGTGTTTGTTCCTTTTATGTCTCCCCATGACACGAAGAACTCCATGAGGGCAAGGAGTTGATTTGCCTTATTCACTGTTGTGTCCCCAGTGCCCCAGTAGGTGAAGAACCTAAGACTTAGGGAGAGAAAAAAGACTTACCCCACACTGGGCAGCCCAGTAAGTTTCAAAGTATGACCTAAACACTTCATCTTCTGACTGCAAACTTTGTGCCTTTATGTCATTAAAAAAATAAACAGAATTTACTTGGGAGTCGTAATTATTTGGGGCCTTAATCTGTATAAAAAGGCAGAATCATACACAGTTTAAATTTATTGGATACTGTTTTTCAGGCATATAAACTACTTACTTCATTGAACCCATAGAGGAAAACTCATTGATTGAGTGTATTTTTATCCATATTTTTATAGGGGAAGAAATTTGGACTTTAAAAGATTAATTTATTAGGGGTTCTGTACAGAGTTAGAGAGCCAGGATTCAAATCTGTTTTTCCCTCCTCCCAAATTTAGTGATCTTTCTACTTTTGCCTTTTATGTGGGGGCCAATGTTTGTCAGAATAAAGAATTATCCAGGCCCAAAGTAACAGTAACTGAAATTATTTAGCCTTATATGTCGCAGATCTTAATACCTGTAAAATTTGTTAAGTGAGTGCTGGCTTAGCATAGAGGTCTCTCTTTAAAAGATAGCAAAAGAAGCATCACTTCCCACTTTCTTTCATCTGTGGTAGTCAGTGTTGGCCTCCTGTGTGGTCTGACATGAAGGGCTTTTCTGCTCCCTTATTGTTTTCTCATTTTCCTATTATTACAGTTAGATTTCCTCATTTTTGGTCTTATATGATAAAATACAGATAACCTTCAGGGGTGCTGAGGTGGCTCAGTCAGTAAAGTTTCTGCCTTCAGCTCAGGTCATGATCCCGGGGACCTGGGATCAAGCCCCTGTGTTGCAGTGTTGCAGGGCTCCATGCTTAGCAGGGAGTCTTCTTCTCCCTCTCCCTCTGACCCTCCCCCTGCTTGTGGTTTCACTGACTCTCTCTCTCTAATGATTAAATGAAGGATCTTTAAAAAAAAAAAAAAATTATAGATACCCCTGAGATGGTATGGTATTGGATTAGTTGAAGACAAACATCTATAGCTGGCAGAAAAATATTAACCTTTTTATTATGGGAAATGGAGAGGAACAGTGACAAACTGGGAAATGAGTAGAAGCCACTGTAACAGGGCATATTTGTCCACATTCTTTGCAAATGATAAACTTCTTATCCAATGAAATGTTGTCCAGGCTCTATTGCACTAGTTTCTTGGGACTCAGGATAATCTCTTTACATCTCCACTTCGGTATATAAACCCATCTGCCAACCACTTTTTGGGAAAAGCCATGCATGAATAATACTACTGTTTCCTATACACAGACATTGGAGAGGTCAAGAGGGGTTGGTGTTCTGCAGCATTGCATGTTGGTGCAGGAAGGGCACCGCCTATTCACAGAGCTGTTGTGTTACTACCTCCATTTATCACTTTGATTTTTCTACTGTGGGTATTACAATATTTACTTCTTCTAAGAAAGATGTTAGAAACATTGATCTTTTAAAATCAAGATCCTAAGAAGTAGAACTTTTTTGAAAGGAACTTTCCATCTCTTCCCTTAACAATTTATGTATTCTTTAGCTGGTACTAAATCCTTGTATATTTTGTTTACAACATACATTTAGCTCAAAGGACTAAGAGACTCAGGGGTGGTTCTATAAACTCGTTCTTTTGTTCTCTATTTCTATATTTAAAAAAAATTCTAATTAGATGTTATCATCAAGGTTGCTCTCTGTAAAGATACAGTCTGCACTGCATCCTCCATTTTGTTCTTTTCTATTCTTCATTGGGTGAGGAGTCAAGGGTAGGAAATAGGGTATATTGGCAAGAAAGGCACTTGATTTTGGCCATTTTTAATTTTTTCTCTTGATTTCTTTTATGTTACAGTGGTTTCTAGTAGTGGGGCGTATAACAGATTGTTTACAAAGATGGTCACCTATAGTTCTTCCCATCCCTGTTTGCACGTGCTGTTCCACCCATCAAGAGGGAGGCATCTCTTTCCCCTCCCCTTGAAGTCTGGGCTGGCCTAATGGGACAGAATGTGGCAGAAGCAGTGCTGTGAGAATTATAGACCTTAGAAGGGGCAATTCCTGAGCCACTGTGTAAGGAAGGAATCAAACTATCCTGCTGGAAAGGGGAAGCATTTGTAGTAGGAACTCCAAAGCTCTGCATCCTGCAGCCAGCACAATTTTCAGACATGGGAGTAAGGTACCTTGGCTTCTCCAGCCCCAGATAAGCCTAGCAAACACCATATGGAGATAGAGATAGACAGTCTCCATAGAGCAGTGTCCAAACTGCACATCCACAGACTCATGAGCAAGTAAAACAGTAGATGTTATATGACACTGGCTTTTGGGGTAGCTTGTTGCAGAGCAATAGGTAATCAAGACAGGATTTTTATTTCTTCCAGATCTTTCTTCTTTTCTCATAGCTGGTTACTAATTTTCTAAGTACATCCATGAACTTATATTTTTGAGGGGTCTGCTAACTGATCAGTATTTTGTTGTGGTAAAATTTGTTAACATTCTTTAACAGCTGTTTTCATTCATTTTGTTTTTTACCAGCTTTATATTTGTCTTCACTTAGAGCAGATTCTGTGTCTCCTGAAATGCCCCCGAGAGGTCATTTCTCTGGAGCACGTAGAGAGACCAATTTCTCATAGTGCGTAGAAGACAAAAAGTTACTCCTCTCTTACAAAAGAAAAATAATAAAATAAAAAAAGATAACTTATTTTCTCTAAAGATCATTTCCTTGCTACTACATTAGACCATACTCACCTCTCAGACTCTACGAGTAGCTGAACATTGTGCCCATTGGTGGACGGAGAATGTGCAATGTACATTTCCTATTGAAATTGTAAGTATTCCCAGGAAAACTTAGAAAGCGATTATTTTGTCTTACTTTAAATTTTCTGGAAGGATCTGAAACCATTTTTAAGAGGACTTTTAATTTCCTGAGAAGAATGAATGCTTATTCTGAGGTCCTTGTATCAGCTTCTATAAGCAATTTCCTTTGAAAATTCAAGGTAGTATTTTTCTCATTTTGCTGTCAGTTTTTTATACTTTAATTAAAGATTTATCATTTTTTCTGTTGTCTTTCTGTCTAGCAATTTCTTACCTCAAACTCTCCCAAACAGTTGACTAAAAAGAATTACTGGAATTATGTTTGATCAGGCAGTAAAGTTTTAGTATCAAATGGATAGAAAAGTCTGGGTTTGAGGATCTGAGTTGTCTTTCTTAATAGAGAGAATCATATCAGGCCCACCTTAATGATTTATTTACTGATTCACGTACTTCTAGTCATTATGGGGTAACACAATTCCATGAGTTCAGTAGTCAGTAGTTAGAATCAATGTTTTGCTCTATGATGAAGAGGGTCATTTAGGGTGGTGGGGGAGGAGACAACTTTCTCAGCCTTTTCTGGCTGAGGGGAATGATTTTTAGGACCAAATTCTCTTTTCTTTCTTTTATTTAAAAATACTTTCCACTTTACCTAGGTACATGTGAATTTCTGCTTGGTTACCATCTCTCCAACCGTAAAATGCTATTACATACTCTTATGTATGTAAGTAAGCTGTAGGGCAGTGGTTCCTGCTGGACATTTGGCAGGGTGCGGAGACATTTTTTGTTTTTACAAGTTGAGGTGGGTAGGCGCTAGCCATATTTAATGCACAGAGGCTAAAGATGCCACTGAACATTTTCCAGTGTGTGGTATCTGACACACAGGAGGTGATAATTAAATGAATATTAAATGGATGGATGGTAGGTCAGTGAGTGTAACAGTGGATACATTGTCTTCCTTCTCTTTCCTCAAAGGTGCTGAAGGTAGGCTTTGTTAAAGGTCAGATTGCTTGTTCAGGTATAATCCAAGGTTTTCTTGTTAATATGCATAGATAAAAGGTTTTTGCATTTCTTACACACGACAGAGATGAAAACTAAATAATTTTTTTAGTTATAATAATTGTGTGTGTGTGCATGCACATATGTATGTTTGTATTAGGGATACTTGCCACATATCAACTAGAGCTCAACAGATTAAGGTATTAATAGATGAGAATTAATGTCAAGGTTGATCACACCATGGTACCTTCATCCTTAAAATCTCAGGTCCTCATTTTGTTGTCTTAGGGTTGTAGAATGCATGTGATTTTTTAGAGCAATTCCTAAGTAACATTCCCCGTAAAGAACATCTCAAAAGAAGTGGTATATTAGGAATAAAACAGTGTACTATTTGTAATTAGTAAAAAACAATACTTTAGTGTATTTCTTACTTTTGAAAGTCAAGAACTAGTATGCCAAATAATGGCCCTATTTTAGGAAAAGGGCAGCTTTTTTGTTTTATGATGCTTGCTTTTCTAGTCTCTGGAATTGTGGCTTCACTATTTTAATGAAACAGGAAATAAATGAATATGATAAGTAATGAGGGTATTTACAGGGTGGAAACATTGTTTAATGCACTGGGGCAATATTATTTTAAAAATGTGAATTAGTAACTTTCTCAGAAGGAAGAAGGTTTAGCAGGGGATTTATTTCCCTCTCCTCTGTAGTAGGTTAGAAGCAGCAATATGAGGGATTTTCCCCCAGAATAGCACTTTTATTTTTTCATAGTGTCCTCATTTCATTCATGGCCCAGACCAAGTGCTAGCTGTTTTGAGGAAGAGCAGTATTTAAAGATAATGTATGAGACAGATGCTGGGTAGTTTTTAATACAGTTACTAAAAATTTTCCATTTAAAATCCATATCTTTTCTAATTCATATTTTAAAAACTGCATCTTTTTTGTCTTGGGAGCTATGGATTCTGTTTATCCCTTTTATCTTTGTTGCACACTTCTTTTCTTTAATGTAATGGCATATTCTCAGGAATACTATGTGAGTCTAGATTTAGCCCTCTGTCTTAAATAATTTCAGGTGACAGTCCCAAACAAGATACCATATTTGGACAGAACTCCGTATTGAATATGGACTAATGTTAAGAACTGGTGGTAGATTAAAGGGAGCTAATAAATTCGAAGCAAGAAATAAAACGGAAAGGAGAACCAGATTAAACTGTTTCCTTAGCTCATTGCTTAAACTTTTTTTGCCTAGTAATTATGGGAATTTATAGGATTACAGAATCTGAGAGGAATCCAGTTCAGAAATCTGTGCTGACTAGCAAAGGAAGTTCAGAGTCCCAAAGTGCGGAAAAAAATAAATAAATAAAATACTTAAGGTTCATATAGTTGATGGAGTCTGCATTTGCATTTAACATTGCTTTTAGTTCAGTTACTACATTAAAAAAAAAATTTTTTTTTTTGTTTATTTGGATGGGAAAGGAGCCAGAAGGACAAAAATTTTCAATCAATGTTTTCATCACTGCATTTTTTGAACAGAGATTTCAGAATACAGAGAAGATGTAAGACCACAAGGATTTTATTCTGTGTTTTTCTTACAAAGAATTTATTCTCTAAACTGAGAGTTAGAACTGACACATAAGGCCTCTCCCTTTCTTTTGCTCCTTCTCAGCTTCCCTCTCATACTTATTTTGATATCCCATACTCTTTTTTTCCTTTGGATGGGAAAGGACAACTGAAGATGATTTCCAGGCCCTTCAAACTCTGATCCTTGTCAACCCTGAAGCTTCAGCTCTTTTCCTGTCCTCTTTGTGCTCTGAACTCTCGACCTATTGAACTTCTTTCAGTTCCTGAACACTTTCTATTCTGTCTTGCTTCTAGGTCTTCATTCATGCTGTCCCCTCTGCCTCAAACACACCTCCCCACTTTTTTTCTGGTTAACTCATACTCATCCTTCAGGTCTTCTTTTGCATGTCCCTCTAAGAAATCTTCCCTTTGTTGACTTCCAGTTTAAATGTCCTTTCTGTTTCATCCAGAGCACATGGTATTTAATTGACTTTAATGTTTACACTAGACTATAAATTTGGAGAAGATAAAGACCATGTCTGTTGTGTTCATTGGTGTATCACCAGTGCCTGACACAGAATTTGATGCATAGCAGGCTTGGAATGAGTATTTAAGTGCTAAGTTGTATGAAGAGAAGAAACACTGAAGATAGAAGTGATTTGTAAAAATGGGAATTTGACCTGAATTATAAGCTCCTTCATCGGGAGAGTTTGGCACATTTTTTCTCCTACTTCCCTTTCTCTCTTCCTTCTATTTTTCTCTTATGCTTACAACAACTCATTCATTTATCCAGCACATATTTTTTGAGGTCCTAACATGTTTTCAGCATTATTCTAGGTGCTGAAGATATAAAAGTGAAAAATCCCTGATTTGGTCAGGTTTATATTCTGATGGACTAAATGGATAAAAATGAGTTAAATCTGAGTATAGAAATTAGCAGACTGGTAGGGCAATGAGGAGGGCCATTTTGATAAGTAAGTTATGTTGTAAGCTGGACTTTGAATGGCTCCCCTTAAGAGTGTAATTTTACTTTGGAAAGTAGGTGGGTAATGGAGATGTATATATAGCTTTTGAGTAAAGGAGACTTTTAATTAGTATGCAGCAACTGAAAGTAAAAAGGCCAACTTAGACAAGATTGCCAAAATAGGGGTAAAGATACCCAACTTGGAATAGAGTAGTGGCAGAGAGGTAAAGATTTTTAGAAGAAATTTTGTGTGTGTGTATGGGGGCAGTGTTTGGATAAGTCGAATAAGATTTCATCAGACTTAGGTTCATTCAATTGCTGCTTATTAAGCTCCTCCCACTCTTTATCATTCTCCGGAGGTCATACAGATACACAAGACCAATGAGGCCTGTGCTGCCATAAAGTTTACATTTAAGTGGATACCCAGATGAGAGGATGGACTTGTAGATCGGGGTTTGGCAGTCTTCTGTAACAAATATGAGTTGAAGTGATGGGATATCTAGGTAGTAGATAATCTTGTAGTTTATTTAAATTTTTATATTAATCAGTTATATGGCAATTGAAATGAAAATAAAGAAAAAAAGATAAAAGGAAATCAGGGAATTACTGTGAATCTTAACCAGCTATACTCCTTTTCCATATGTGAAAGAAATATGGAAATAAAGACATTTCTTTGTCTTTAAATTTTGAACTGTCATTTTATTAAAGTTCAGTAACTTAATGTCTCTCTCTGCTTTTTACTTGACAGTATCTCACTAGCTCATCGGTGTCAATTTAGGCTTGTCTCCAACAAATACATGAAAGAAATAGAGGCCAGTAATTCATGTGATTTTTAAATAGATTTAGCACATGAGTGCCTTTCTGAGTTTAGGAAGTGGAGTAAGGAGAGACCCACAGTCATAGCTTCTGTTGTCTTTGTCTTCTTTCTTTCAGTAATGGCCCTGAACTGTGAGGTTAGTGTCTTGGCTCAGAGATAAGGATGGTTTGGCATTGATTCTTCTGTTGCTATCTCAAGCTGTTTTTCTCATCCCCAAGAACAGCACTCTCAGTGGGTGTGGAAGTGGGTGGGACGTGAAGCAATGGTTCGTTGCATTGCCTGGCTACAGCTTGGCATTTCTTCCCTTTTTCTTTCTCTCTGCGTCATTGCCACTAGTGCCACTAATTTTACTTACCCCAGCCACCCTTGTTTCTTTGGGAGTAGCCCAGTGTCTCAGCATTTTATTTTCTTTGGAGGTGTGGCAATGTTCTCAAGAAGTAATCTAGGAGATGTTACCCATCCCATCTTCCAAGGTTAAGGCTAGAGGACTTCATGAAAGAAATAGAGTGGGAGAGAGAGAAAGTCCCTCTCACTTGATCTTCTACTTTTCTCTCTGATAATCTTTTACTTGGGACATATCCTAAATGAATATATATGAGATGCCTCAGTTGCCAAAAGGACAGGATTTAAAATGGGGCATAAGGTAGAAGGGTTGTAAAAAAGAGTGCCAATCCCATTCCTTCCAGTGATTCTAGAAATCAAAAGGAAGCCTCCTTGAAGGAAGTACAAAAGATTTTTACCCCCTTAGGACAAAGTGTGATTGAGAGACCTGGTTTTCATCTTTTTTTTTTTTTTTTCCAGATCCCAACCAAAGAAGTCTATAATATTAGTTTCTTCCAAGCTCAGATCCTACTTACATCTCCTCCTTTATCTATTTCTGTCCCTATCTGTTTGTAGCCTCTCTTCTCAAAGCTAGCTATTTTCTAAGTTTCCTAAAGAAGAAAGAATTCTTAGGGCTTGTATTGAGTTAGACCTTAAAGGGTGAATAGGATTGGGGTAGGGTGATGTGGGGTGGAGACTTATTACAGACGTGGGTTACAAAAGAAAACATGATTGGGAACCGATAAATAGAACATGTTTTCTACATTGAAAGCCTAATGAAAGGTTATTTGGCAGAAAAGAACTAGGAAATTAAAATTTGCTCAATGATCTACATGGGAAAAGTCAGTTCACTTTATCTATGACTTAAATTCTTTTTACATAAGGTTTTTTTTTCCCCCTGATTGGTAACTTTGCTCCAAGCTCACTGGCCCACTTCACATCATCCAGGGCTAGTGGTTAGGATTGTTTCTTGTCCATTATCCATTCACTTCCCCCATATTCAGGAGTAGATCATTTATCCTCACACTCCTTGTTCTATTCTTGCATTCATTTATTCCTTCCTCTATTTATTAATATGTTCATATGTTCTAGAATCATTTGTTAAGCAGTATTTACCTTTCTCATATTAACCGTTACATGTTCACATTAAATTTTATAGTCACGCTGGAAAGAATTATAAAGAGGTGTCTAGTTGTAATAGCACTGCTATTTGTTTTGTCTACTCAGTATGTTGTTGCCTCATTTTTCTTCTTCTGGTGATAGACCCCTTGATAATAGGCATAGTCATGCCTGAAGCCAAGATCTCCACTCTGCATAATGTTTCCACTCTCATGTGTGGACCCAAACCCTAAGCTTGTATTTTTGTCTTCTTTTTAGTATATCCATTTTTTTTAACATTTTATTTATTTATTTGAGAGAGAGAGAGAGAGAGACAGTGAGAGAGAGCATGAGTGAGGAGAAGATCAGAGGGAGAAGCAGACTCCCGGTGGAGCTGGGAGCCTGATGCAGGACTCGATCCCGGGACTCCAGGATCATGACCTGAGCCAAAGGCAGTCGCTCAACCAACTGAGCCACCCAGGCGCCCTAGTATATCCATTTTTTAATGTCTGTTATTGTTTACTTTTGAGGGAATAATTTTCTATGTAACTTTGTTTATGCATGTAGGCTTACAGTCCTTTACTTACATTAATATGGCTGTGATAGCAAATCACTGTTGTGGCAACCGCAGGCTTCCAGAGGTATTCTGATATGTATAGCTACAGAAGTTGCCTCTTAAATTAATTTCTGCTTCAGGGAACATGAGATTTAAAATCAATAAACGGTTTTTGCAGTGACAGTGTGTGGGAGAATAAACTCTTCTCTAAAAATTAAGTCAGAAGAAAAAGAAACATGTCCTTAAAATATATTATTTTTATGTACTTGGCTTTCATAGGATTGTTTATTTATAAAGTGCTGCTGTGCTTTTCTATGTTTATACCTACAAACTTCATTATTTCATAAACAATGCAGTGCCACTGACGCACTCTTTGAGTTATTACTATATATGCAGCATTGGGAGAAATGGTGATGGAGATGAAGAAGGAATAACTTTCTGTTCCTTTCCTTGAGAACTCTGTGTGTGTATATGTGTATCTAGGTGTGTTTGTGTGTGTGCTTTTTATATTTGAGAATTAACAAAATAGAAAAGGAACTCGGTCATATGTCTTTCTGTATTTATTTCAGGATGTTGTTTGGTGCTGGGCATTTAACAGATCTTCAGTACAGAAGTGCCTATATGACTAATTTGGATTACATTAAAATAGTTGAGTGAAGGATCTTTTTTTTTTTTTTAAAGATTTTATTTATTTATTTATTTATTTGACAGAGAGAGAGAGAGAGAGAGAGAGAGAGCGCACAAGCAGGCAGAGAGGCAGGCAGAAGCAGAGAGAGAAGCAGGCTCCCCACTGAGCAAGGAGCCCGATGCGGGGCTCGATCCCAGGACTCTGAGATCATGACCTGAGCCGAAGGCAGCGGCTTAACCCACTGAGCCACCCAGGCGCCCCGTGAAGGATCCTTTTAATGACTTGCTGTAAAATGAAAAAAAAAATGCACTAAGTGAAATCCAAAAATAAAAGAAAAATTACACCCATATCGGCACAAAGATTTGAGGAATTTGCATACCTAAGTGTTATTAATGGCATTTTGCTTTCTTGGAGATGAATAACAACAATAATATTGATGATTATGTCTAGTCTTTCCAGAGGAGCTAGATCACTGATGTGATTTATAGCTGTACACCTTTCAGTTGCATCTGAGTTCATGTACAGCCAAAGGAAGAAATACTGTGTCACTCCTGAGAGGCACGAGTTTGATAATGCTAAGTCAGTGTGGCAGGATTTTTTCCCCCAGGCACCTATTTGTCCACTTACATGCTAGTGCTATGGAATATATTTTGAAAGTATAAGTTCTGGTACTTGTCCTTGATTTTACAGTGTAAGTGGGGAAACAAACGGGATAATGTATATGCAACAACTAGCAAAGGACATGACATTCTGTAGTTGGTAACAAATTATGGGTTTTGCAGAAGAGTGCTGTAAGAGTTCAGAAAATGAGAGCTTGGTGAATATGTGGTACTCCAGGGAAGCTCTATTTGGGTGATGAATTTTGAATGAGCCTAACAGATAGATGAGATTTAGACAGATGGGAAGGGTGCTTATGGTGAGGGGGAAGGGCATTCTGGGGTTAGAGAAGAGCAGGATTTGGGAAGGGAGAGGGCACACAGTATTAGTGTTCGATAGCAGTAAAGATGGCCAACCTGAGGTCCAACTGCACAGGTTAAGTGGTTACGGAGAGGATGTGACAGTAATGGGAGATAGTGGAAGAGCAACCTGGGGGGCTGAAAGAGGGTAGACATGCTTTCCTTCCCCCATACACTGTTGCTGACACTGCTCTGTGCTCTCTGGAGATAGGACTGAAGGAGAGAGGATGGAGAGAAAGATTATCTGTCCCTTTCTTTAAAAATTAAGTTTATTCTTAGTGTAGATCACTTATTACTCAGATGAAGGGAGACCTTTTATAAGGCCATCTAGGTAGAAATCTCAGACTGTCACCTGTGGTTAGTGTTTATACTGTGCTGAAAAGAGAACATTATAAGAACATGTACATTTTTAGATTCTGGTTTAAGTTTGTCCTTGTGTTTGTTAGCTCTATAAAGTAGACCCAGCAAAGGAAGGCTGAGTGTTGCTTCTTTAAAAAAGGGAACAACCTGCTCCTTGTCGAATTAGGGAATCTCTAAGACTTTGTCACATACTTTTTAGTCCCACTGACATAATACTCCCACATCCTTGTGGGTAGTAAAGTTAAAATTTTTTAAATGTTCTTTGATCTTCCACCCACTGATCTAGTAGACATTTAAGTTCAATACTGCAGCTGGGAGAAAGGGGAATTGAAATATAATTTATACCATTAAAAAAAGCTTCAGAAATCATAGTCTCTATGTCTGCACTAGTTTAGAAATTATAACAATAAATTGACTTCTGTTTTAGAATGTGTTGTTAGTCATCACACTTTAAATTACATGGAATTACTATTTGTGACCTACTTAAAACAGTTGTCCTTGTACTGGGAACAATATGTGTATAGCCATTGTTTAACTTGTAAGCCTTTTACAAAGCTATCCTTTAATTGCAGCCATATGTTGAACTTCAAGAGGTTAAATGAATACTGACTGATTCTCAATGGACTGGATTTTATTGGCTGAAGAAGTGCAATGAGCCATTATTCAGGGAACTACTTAGTAAATAGTTAATAGCAAAAATGCCTCCCTCTTGCTCTGTATTAAGATAGGACAGGGATGCCTGGGTGGCTTAGTGGGTTAAGCCTTTGCTTTCAGCTCAGGTCATGATCTCGGGGTCCTGGGATGGAGCCCTGCATTGGGCTCTCTGCTTGGCAGGGAGCCTGCTTTCCCCTCCCCCTCTGCCCGCCTTTCTGCCTATTTGTGATCTCTCTCTGTGTCAAATAAATAAGTAAAATCTTAAAAAAAAAAAAAAAAAAAAGATAGGACATTTTCCAGAGGGATCATTTGTTTATGTGGAGTGATTCCTGGAGCAGGAATCAAGAGACCCAGGCCCTCCAGAGCCATAATCTTACACTGTTATGTGGCCTCAGGCAAGTTACACACAGCTTCACTTTCTTCATGTATAAACTGTGACATTGCATTATCATCTCACTAAATGTCTATCTTTTTAACTTTGAGGTTTTTATGGTCCTAGCCATACTACAGAACTCTGGAGGAATATAAAAGGATCAATCCAGTGTTCCTTGGTCTCAGGTGGCTCCAGTACTTGGTCCTGGTTACCTGGGACATGGTTGACTCATCCAGGTAGACATTTGTAGGCATATCTCAAAATGAATCTTACGTCAATAGCACTTTGCCTCCCCCAGCCCTTTGGAGCCTCTCCTAGAAATTTCATAGATTTTATTCAGAAATAATAAATACTTAAACAGAAACTATTAAGATTATTTTGGGGGGAAAAAAATACCAGAAGTTGCATAATCTTGTTCTGCTAGCCAGAAGTGAGTGCTTGGGGTGGGGGTGGGGTGAGAAGGGCTTTGTTCTCAGAGGGACATAGACAGTGGGCAAAGTGGGCAAAGGCTTCTTTCACCAAGAAAACTGGTAAAATGTTCATGATTTAATCTCTTTGTTCACATTGGCTGATGAGGCTTATGCCTCAGTACAAATATTTTTATCTTCATACTTGCTTTTAAAATAAAGGCTCATTTTGGCTTCCCCAAATTCTGAGGAAGAATGATATAAAACAGGAAAAATTAGAGGTGCCTCGGTGGCTCAGTCAGTAAAAGCATAGGACTCTTGATTTAGGTGCAGATCATGATCTCAGGGTCATGAAATCAAGTCCCAGGTAGGGCTCCATGCTGGGCGTGGAGCCTGCTTAAGATTCTCTCTGTGCCCCTCCTCCACCCACCCCCCCGCTTGTGTACACTCTCTCTCCCTCAAAAAGAAAAAAGGGTAGAAAAAATTAAAACCTTTAAAATATCACCACTGCTGATAAATCATTATTTTTGAAAATGACCTTTGAACCTTCTTTGCTTTTCTTTAAGACTTGAGTTGTTGTAATTATGTGTATATTTAAAGCATGTTACATGAGTGCATCTGCATCCCTGCTTATGGGTATTGTATGCCATCTGCAGAGCACTGTGGGGGTGGTCAGGCAGGGAGGAGGGTTTCATACTAGATTGGATTTTTCTTTCAGTTTTTCTGGCAGATTTCAATACGAACTTCTTTAAGAATCTGTCATTTTTCTTTTCTTCTGGTCAGTTTGCATATAATGATTTGTTTCTGTTCCATCAAGGGCTTCTCATTCTTGCTGCTTTTTGCCAACCCTAAATAGCTATAAAAACATATAATTCCAGGTAGTTTGAGGACATGGTTACAGGTTTTTTTTTTTAAGTTTTGTTTGTTTTAGTCAACAAAATTATACTGTTTTCCCAGATTTGTATTAAAATATGTTGTCAATTCAAAGGGTCTTAAGAGGTTCAGAGTGCAGGTCTGCCAAAAGTGTAATCCAGTAAACATCTGGTGGTTCAGATAGGTATGAATGTTTGGAATGTGCCTATGTGCTTTATTAATAAGGGGTTATGTTTTTGTATCCAAGCTCTGAGCTTCTTTTTATTTTCCAACATGCCCCTCTACTTGCAGAATATCTCTGCAGATTTTCCTTGTACAAATCAGTTTTTGCCATATTGGATATGGCATTTATCCTTGATGGGTTGGGTCAGAATGGGACAGTCTTAATTACCTGTAGGTCTCCATATTTTACACTTTGGACACTATGGACAAAATTTACATATCCTTTTCTGTATTTCAGTGAGAGAAATAACAATACATCACTGTGAACAGAATAGATATTTCTGTTTTTAAAATTTGAGTATAGTTGCCACAAAGTGTTATATTAGTTTCAAGTATATAACATGGTGATTTGACAAGCTTATATATTATGCTGTGCTCAACACAATTGTAGGTACCATCTGTCACCATACAGTGCTATTACAATGTCATTGACCATATCCCTTATGATGTGCCATTACTTATTCATTCCATAACTGGAAGCCTGTATCTCCTACTCCCCTTCACCCATTTTGACCATCTATCCCCCTACCCTCTCTCCTCTGGCACCTATTGAGTTTGTTCTCTGTATTTATAGGTCTGATTCTGCTTTTTGTTTGTTTTTTCATTTGTTTTTTTTAGATTCCACATTTGAGTGAAATCATATAGTATTTGTCTTTCTCTGACTGACTTTTTTCATTTATACCCCTCTAGGTCTTTCTATGCTGTAACAAATGTCATAATCTCATCCTTTTTATGGCTGCATAGTATTCCATTGTGTGTATTATACATATGTAAGTTTATATAGTCATAGCTTCCTTACCTGTTTTCCTCTCTATGGACACTTAGATTGCTTCCATCTCTTGGCTAGTGTAAATAACACTGCAGTGAACATGGGCGGGCGTATATACTTTTGAATTAGTGTCTTCATATTCTTTGGGCATTTACCCAATTGGGTAAATTTGGGTAAATGCCCAAAGAATATGAAACTGTCTTCCATAGTGACTGAACCAGTTTGTATTCCTACCCACAGTGCACAGGGTTCTTTTTTCTCCACATCCTCACCAAAACTTGTTGTTTCTTGAGCTTTTGATTTTAGCGATTCTGATAGGTATGAGGTGATAACTCATTGTAGTTTTGATTTGCATTTCCCTGATGATGAGTGAGGTTGAGCATCTTTTCATATGTCTGCTGGCCATCTGTAGAAGACTGCTGGCCAGTCTTCTTTGGAGAAATTTTTCATGTTTTCTGCCCATTTTTTATTAGATAATTTGTTTTGGATTTTTTTCTTTCTTTCTTTCTTCTTCTTCTTCTTTTTTTTTTTTGTTTTTTTATTGGTATTGAATTGTATACATTCCTTATGTATTTTGGATATTAACTCTTTATCAGGTATGTCATTTGCAAATATCTTTTTCCATTCAGTAGGTTGTCTTTTAGTTTTCTTGATTGTTTCCTTCATTGTACAAAAGCTTTTAATTTTGGTGTAGTCCTAATAGTTTGTTTTTGGTTTGGCTTCCCTTGCCTTAGGAGACTTATCTAGGAAAGTGTTGCTGTGGCCATTGTCAGAGAAATTATTGTGTTCTGTTCTAGGATTTTATGGTTTCAGATCTTTCATCCATTTTGTTTATTTTTGTTTTAGTCCATGTAGTTGTCCAGTTTTCCCAGCACCATTTATTGAAGAGACTCTCTTTTCTCCGTTGTATTTTCTTGCCTCTTTTGTCATAGATTAACTGACCAGATAAGTGTGGGCTTATTTCTGGGTTTTCTGTTCAGTTCCATTGATCTATGTATCTGTTTTTGTGCCAGTATCATACTATTTTTGATTTCTACAGCTTTGTAATAGAGCTTGAAATGTGGAGTAATGGTACCTCCAGCTTTGTTGTTCTTCCTGAGGATCACTTTGACTATTCAGGGCCTTTTATGGTTCCATACAAATTTTAAGATTCATTTTTCTAGTTCTGTGAAAAATGGGATTGCATAGAATCTGTAGATTGTTTTGGATAGTATGGACATTTTAACAATACTAAATCTTCCAATCCATGACATGGAATATCTTTCCATTTTTTGTGTCATCTTCAATTCCTTTCATCAGTGTTTTCAACTTTTCAGAGCACGGGTTTATTCCTAGGTATTTTATTCTTTTTGGTGCAGTCATAAATGGGATTGTTTTCTTAATTTCTCTTTCTGCTACTTTGTTATTTATGTATAGAAATGCTGCTGATTTCTGTGTATTAATTCTGTGTATACTGCAACTTTACTGAATTTATTACTTCTAGCAGTTTTTTAGTGGCGTCTTTAGGATTTTGTGTATAGCATTATGTTATCTGCAAATAGTGATGGTTTAACTACTTCTTTACCAATATGGATGCCTCAGATTTCTTTTTCTTGTCTGATTGCTGTGGCTAGGACTTGTAGTATTGTGTTGAATAAAAGTAGCAGGGGTAGACATCCTTATCTTATTTCTGATTTAGAGGAAAAGCTTTTAATTTTTCACCATTGAATATGAAGTTAGCTGTGTTTTTCATATATAACCTTTATTATGTTGAGGTATGTGCCCTCTAAACCCACTTTGTTGAGAGTTTTTATCATGAATGATACTGAATTTTGTCAAGTGCTCTTTGTGCATCTGTTAAGATAATCATATGATTTCGTCCTGTTTAGTTGATGTGATATGTCATGTTGATTGATACTGAACCATCTTTGCATCCCCACAGTAAATCCTACTTTGGTCATGGTGAATGATCCTTTTAAAATATTGTTGAATGTCATTTGGCGGTATTTTGTTGAGGATTTTTGCATCTATCTTCCTCATGAATATTGGCTTGTAGTTTTCTTTCCCTGTGATTTTGTCTGGTTTTGATATCAGAGTAATGCTAGTGACTTCTACTTTTTAGTTATATGTGTTAGTATATGCTTTCTTACCTATTACCTCAAAATCTTTGGCAAAACAAAATATAAAATACTGAATTTGCTATATATGTGTATGTTATCTCCCTACAAAGCTATTTGGTTAAAACTACTTGATCATAAAAGAGGATATGTAAGTAGTTTTAAGAATAAAAATAAAATATCCTAGAACAAGCAAGTCAGTCTTTCTCAGAGTTGGAGTTGTTCACAGATAAAATGTACTGCCTCTGTAAATGTGGTTTTCTTGACCTGAAAGTGTTCAAGCATACTTTGGGCACTTAGCTGGGGTCTGAAGGAGAGGTACATCTAAAAGAACAGTTGGACTAAATAACTTTTAAACTCTTTTTCAAATAAGGTCCTATGGTATATAGTTCATTACAGTTTAATACAGATAAGAATGTTGTTTTAAGCAAGATGACTAGTGATACCTAATAAAGAAGATGCCTTTAAAGATGTCTCCTGCTTCTGCCAGTGCTGCTTATGTGGCTTGAGAATTGTTGTTGTTGTTTTCCTTAGGAGTCTTCTAAAACATGGGATAAGGTGAAAGCCTGGATTTAGTTATTTCCTCAGGCTGAACAATGTCACATTTTTAAAATTTTTTCTAAGGACTTTATCTTTTGTCAGATAATCCAGTACAGCCTGATTAGGAGGAACTTTATAATTAATATCATCCTCATGTTACAGATAAGGCAGTTGAGGTGTTTAAGTGAGGAACATTTCTGAATTCCTGAAGTCTGACTCCAGAGTCTTAACTTTGATTTTATATTTTATACTGTCTTTTTATATTTTTTTAAAGATTGTATTTATTTATTTGAGAGAGAGAGTAGAGGGCACAAGCAGGGATTGGGGGAGAGGGGCAGAGGGAGAGGAAGAAACAGACTCCTCACTGAGCAGGGAACCCAATGTTGGCTTGATTCCACCACTCTGAGATCATGACCTGAGCTGAAAGCAGATGCTTAACTGCCTGAGCCACCGAGGCATCCCTATACTATCTTTTTAGAAACAGGATAAATCTCATAAAGCATCTGGCAGTTTTGTTAAAGATGATTCCTTAGTGATCTTGGTGCTGCTAATCTACTAATCATCTCACTTGACATCTTAAAAAAAAAAAAAAGAGCTTAATATATGTTACCCACCAAACATATTACTTGGAAAGTCTCAGTGGAATCTAGTTTATTCCTCTCCGAAGGCGCCTCCTAGAAACTTGTTTATTAGCTGGAACAGGGCAGAGTGCTTCTGAAGCAGGTTGCATGCCTATCAGTAGTCCTAGACACCTAATTTTCAATCTCTGTCTTCATTCTTTCCTATTAGCCTCTTTCTCCTGATCTAAGATAACTGTTATCACTTATATTCCTTAATCCTCTGTTCTCACAAGTTCTCTACATCAGCTGACTGACAGTTTTACAGATGTCTGTGTCAGTTGGGTAGTCTGAAGTTCTGTGATGTCTGTTTTTGCACATTGTCTAGGCATTTGTGCTAAACTCTGCTCTCCTTTTTTGCCTTCTTTTTTTTTTAACTTGTTTTTCCCATTTTAGTTCTGTTTTTTTTTTCACACCAAATTCCTTTACCTTCAAACTCATTATATCTCTAAGTTAGAAAATTTCCCTGACTTCCTACTTTTTTCTTCTGTCATTTCCTGTTTTTCTCCTACCTCTGTTTTTTTTTTTTTTAATCTCCTAAGGGCTTTTAAAGTTTTTACTTCAGATCTTAGAAGACCTTATACTGCAGAACACAGCTGAGACGTGACTATATGCAGTATTGATGTGTTTTCTTTTTATTAATATTTTTACTGACTATAAAATTTATTAAACACTTGTTATAGAAGATATTTAAACTATTAAACCTTGTTTAAAAAAAAAAAATGCTGTCAGAGCACCTGGGTGGCTCAGTTGGTTAAGCAACTGCCTTTGGCTCAGGTCATGATCTTGGAGTCCCAGGATCGAGTCCCGAATCAGGGTCCCAGCTCCATGGGGAGTCTGCTTCTCCCTCTGACCTTCTGCCCTCTCATGCTCTCTCTCACTGTCTCTGTCTCAAATAAATAATTTAACAAAAAAAATGGCTGGGGCGCCTGGGTGGCTCAGTGGGATAAAGCCTCTGCCTTCAGCTCAGGTCATGATCCCAGGGTTCTGGGATCGAGCCCCGCATCGGGCTCTCTGCTCAGCGGGGAGCCTGCTTCCCCCTCTCTCTGCCTGCCTCTCTGCCTGCTTGTGATCTCTGTCTGTCAAATAAATAAATAAGGTCTTAAAAAAAAAAATGCCTTCAGTATTCCTGTAGCCCAGAGATAATATTTTTGAATATGTCCTTCTAGTCCTTTTTATCTGTGAAGCTGAATGATTTAACCTCTTTGTAATCCCTGCCTTTGCCTATTTTCTTAGAAAAAGGAAAACCCCAAAAAACACCTAACAACAGTATGCTTAAGTTACAAGTCTTTTATAATTTCTTATGGGGAAAAAAAGGTATATGTGAGCATGTAATGGATAACATGGGAAAACAGATAAACGTTGCTGGATGATTCTAGAGAAATGAAGATGAATGAATAAATGGATGAAAGGAAAAAATAAAGAGTGTGAATGTAAAAGAATGTCATTTACACTATAGTGCTTTGTAAGGGTGCTCTTTCAGGAGATGGAGGTGGGTTGTGAGTGTGGGAGCAGAAGCAGGAGGTAAGAAACAGTCAAAGCCAGCTGACAACAGAAGGTTCATCAAGGGCTTACTGGAGCCAATGTGAAACATATCCCCCCTCTACCAAATATTTTTGAAAAACATTATATTAAATCCAGGTACAAAAGTAGAAAGGGATGCACAGGAGTGTGACTTCCAGAGGCAGGACATACTGGGTGCCTTCTTAGAGGCTGGCTACCACAAAACTTTCTGAGCCATTTTGGAAACTTACTCTGAATCCTATGGAACATTTTCTCTGTTCTTTTATTTACCAGGTCTCACCTTGTCTACTTTAGTGTATGTAGGGGAGCTGGCATAGGCGGAAGTTTGTTAAATAGAAAGAATGATTCAACATATGTGTGGAAAAAACAAAACACCAAAACAGGCTGTATGGGGGGGAGGAGCCAAATAGTGTTTTTTTTCTGACTCTGTCAAAATGACAAGAATTCATTAAAGCCAGTGTTGTGGTAGCTTTGGAGAAAAGGTAAAAGAAACTATATAAATAACTAATATACAAATACGTGAAATAGATAATATATCAAAGGGTATTTAAAACTGACTCCCTTTCTGCAGTTTTGCTCTATGTTTTCTTTTAAATTGGAGCAAAATATGTTTAGGCTCAAAAGGTTAAGATATTATAATTGTAAAAATAAAAGCAAATTAGAATGTTTTGACCACAGTTAAGACGTCTCATCTCACACCAGTAACAGATGTTCCCAGTAGAAGCATGACAATTAACTAAACTAGGTATATACTTAAGGAAAGTTCCCCTAATGCCCATTCTGGAACATTTTTTAAATTGACATTTTCTTCTAAATGGCTTAACTCCTTATGGAAAAAAAAATAGGTCTGTTGTAAATGGGACATTAGGGTGAAATGCTTACTACCTGAAAAAAAAATTGAGAAACAGAATTTACTTTAATTGTTTATTTATTTTTATTTAATCCAGTTGTTTTGCTTTTGATTTGTGTACTGGAGAAGAAAAGAAAAAACATTTGATGATATTGGAACTCCTTTTAAAAAGGCTGATTTCATTTCTGCTGGCTAATTTTCATTTTCTTTTCTAACTGCTGTTTTTTCATGTTTGGAGAACTTCAGGTTTCTAAGTCTAGAGGTTTAATTTAATTTTTTAAAAATTTTATTTATTGTTTTTGAAGTAGGTGCATCCTTATTAACCACATCTCTTCGGAGTCTGGCAGGAGACTATGGCCAGGGTAGGGCTGCCCTTGTGACTCCCCTCTGTGTCCTGGGGAAGGTGGAGATGATCATATTAACACCTCTGTCTCTGTGACATAGATAGAAATTGAGAGATACTACCTTGTAGTCCTTTCTTTTGAGTTCTAATATTCTTATTCTGTATGAGATCAAATTAGCCATTTTTAAACCATGTGTGTTTTTAAACCATTGACTTAAATCAGATATAGAGAATAGTTTATAGAACTATAAATTGGTCTAATATAAAGGTTAATCAGATCATGTTACTCCCTGGTTAAAACCCTTCATTATATAACTTCTCTCAACACTTAGAAAAATAGATTTAGACTCCTTATCAAGATCTACAAGGCTCACTTGACCAGACTCCTGATACTGATCCCCTAACCTTACCCCCACCTCATCTCTTACCGATTTTTTCTTACTACACGAGCTTCAGCCACACAGGCCTTCTTGCCCCTCTGTGAATACACTAAGCACCTTCCCACTCTCAGCTGTTTCATTGTTTTACACACTTGGAACATTCTTCCTTTCACTGGCTCCTCCTCCTTAATCAGCTCAAAAATTGGATTCTCAGGCATCTGTGCCTCTGCAGTGCCTGGAAAGGGAAAAATTATATTTCCTTTAGTCCTTGCTACCCAGGTTCTGATCTGTGATTTAGGTTTGGCCCTCAGAACTCCAAGTGAGATGAACATGAGGCATAAAGAGGCTGAGTCTGCTTGTAATCATGGTGTTCTCTCTGCTACAGTTTCGTTTTTGTGGCTTCTGCGGCAGATGTCCAAGTGTCTACTGCTTGTCTACCTCCCCAGAGGCAAGATGTGGGTGCCAGTCATGGTGGAGGTCAAGGGGTTCTGGTGGCAGCACTGTCCTCATCCTGGTTGGGGCCGTCGCTCCTCTAGTGGTGCAGGTCTGTGGGATGGCCCTGGGACTATAGCCTGGACACTCAGCCTGGATTTTTTCATTAGCCTTTCTAGCAATCTGCAAACTGTTTAATATTTGATAAATTACAGTCTTAAACTTCCTAAGTAGATTCCTTTCTCTGCACTTGCACCCTGACCACTATTTGTTCTGGGCCTACCCTCTCAAGTAGCACATACCCACCCCCACCGTTACATTCTGTTCTTTTACCCTACTCTGTGTTCTCCATAATGCTTTAGCGACCTGGAATGATTCATGTATTCGCTTATTCATAACATTAACTGCTTTCCTCACTGAAATCTATGTTCTATTAGGGTAAATGCTTTGTATTTTCCTTGTGCCCATCTATACCTAGAATAATGCCTGACACATAGTAGAGTCTTAGTATGTGCTTACTGAATGAATTTCTATTGCCACCTCCAGTTTTGGGGTAGCTTCTGAGAAAATGGAGAGAGAAACTGAAGACTGGAATGGGATTTGTAAAAAAAAAAAAGAAAGAAAGAAAAAGAAAACAAGCATTACTAGTAAGTGATACTCGTCATGGGCTGTAGAGCAGCAAGGCCTATGTTTGCCATGCCTGCCATAGATTTTCACAGCTGACATAGAGTGTTGATACCTGTGTTTGGAAAGCATTTTCAGTATTTTTAAATAATCTTAAATTGTATTTTTAAAAGTCTGTTCTGTTTAGGGGCACTTGGGTAGCTCAGTTGTTAAGTGTCTGCCTTTGGCTCAGTTCATGATCCCAGGGTCCTGGCATCGAGCCCTGCATTGGGCTCCCTGCTCAGCAGGGAGTCTGCTGCTCCCTCTCCCACTCCCCCTACTTCTGTTCCCCCTCTCTCTGTCTCTGTCTCTCTCTCTCTCTCTGTGTCAAATAAATTAATTAATTAATAAATTAAATATTTTTTTAAAATGTTATATTTAGCAAATATTACAGATAAGTCTTTAGACTTAGTCTCTAGAAACATCACATTTTAAAATTACTGTTAATTTTTAAGCTAGGTAATTTAGAGTTTGTAGAGTGCTTACCTTTCCTGAATAATCTAAATGAGGGTAATTTAAAGAATAGCAAGATATTCTTTTCTTAAAGTGTTACATAATTTGTAGATGGACAATAAGTACATACATGAATACACTGATAAAATAAATGGCCTAAAATTGGGTTTTCAGATCTGCTTAGACCATTGCTTTTTAAATTACAGGTTAGCAGATCATTAAATCAATCTAGTGTTTTTTGACTACCACTTCTTTCATTAAAATGAAATTGAAAAGAATGTAGTACATATAGGAAAGTAAGTATTAGTTTCTGAAATTTTTGTTTCAGATATATATGTGTGTGTCTTGTATGTGCTGGGTCATGAGGAAAGTGTTGTTACTAAATATTAGAGTAAAAACTTCCTGAAAAAACATGGAGAGACAGCTGTATGATCCACAACTCATCAGTGATGGCTCTACCCAGAAGTACTGCTAAGATTAAAAGTTAGAAATTTGTCTATGGATAAACTTACTGTTTTTTAAAGCCCCCAACTATCACACCCTACTCGACCAAACAGAAACTGCACTCCCTGCCCTCCAGAGAAGACAAATTGGTATTTATCTGTTTCTATTCAAGCACTCTTTTGGGGGGCTCTTACTTCCCATTCCAAACTTTCCAGTCTCCATGGTAGTCTTCTGAGGAGTGTAATAATTTTTCTCTATCTTGTTTCATTTCCAGTGAGTCTTACCTTCGTATAAGAAGCTGAAATTAGCAGGAGGTAATAGACATAAGACCAAGCTAATGGACTCTGAATCCCAGCTCTACTATACTACTGCCCCTGGGAATGTTACTAAATGTCTTGAGTCTTGCTGTGTCAATGGAATATGGGAGTGATGACAGTATCCATCTCATAGTCTTATGCTTTTTTTTCCCCAGTAATTTTTTAAAACAAGTGCTCAGGACTGTGCCTTGCAATAGTACTAAGTGTGTTTGCTGCAGAGCGGCCTCCCATAAATCCTAAGCCTCCCTGCCCTGAAACTATGAAGTGAATGTGGTCAGAAATCAATTGCACAGATATTTTTTGAGAATCCCCTGCTCACTTGTTGCTGTGGGGAATACGGGAGAAGGTTTCAAGGAGTTTGTAGTTCCTACAGAGGAAAAGTCTCATATACTTGAGGTGTGAGTGGAACAGAATAACCGGTATTGCTGTTGTGAATTAGAACGGAAGAAATAGCGTTCCTGGAAAGAGAGGAGGGTGAGCTTTGAGGTGTTTTTTGAATGATTCCTTGCCGCTCTCTATCCTAAAAATGAAATCTGAATCCCAATTTGTTAATTTACTGACTTAAGTAGCTATCAGAGCGGTTTTAGTAGCAGATTCTTTTCCATTGGTTAAAACTATGAAACCATATAATATTCAGTAGATTGTTTGGCTGGGGTGGCATCAGGACAGAGAGGGTTAGATGAATTGAATGTTTAATGTCATTGAGCTAATAAGGCAGCTTGATAGAGGCATTTCCAATAGGGATGGGTGTGCACTGGACCACAAACCTCAGAGTTCCTTAGCTGCGGCTTCTGTATCCATTTCTATGCTTGGAGATTGCCAGTTGGACCAAAAATATATCTAAGCTCACTAGCTGAGGCTTCTTCTCTAGACAGTACATGGATGGGCACTGCCAGTGCTTTTGTGTATGACTCTTGCTCTTCTTTCTTGGCTAACAAATAGCTGACAGGGAGTATTTCTTTAGATGTTGTAATATATGCAGTCAAGGTGAATCCTTCTAGCTTGTTGAGCTAACATTTTTGAACTACTGTGTGATTATGTAATACATAATTATAATAGAAAAATTAGGAAATAAAGATAAGCAAAACAAGAGAAAAATTCTCCCATAATGACATTTTGCAGAATAGCACTACACTATATATTTTTAAAATACTTTTGCTACATAACAACCCCAAAATCTTGATGACTTAAATCCGATTTATTTCTTTCTCTTACTACATATTGGTGGCTGTGGGGTGGCTATGCTGAACTCTGCTCTGATCCAAGTGTCTTCTCATTTGGAGATCAAGCCTGAACAAGGTGTTCCTCTGTGGACAGGCCCATTCTTACAGTAGAAGGAAGACCAGGAGAGGCTGAGCTCAACCACAATGAACTTAAAGCTTTTACTGGTGTGTGGCATAGATCATATTAAAATACTCACATGCTATTGGCCAAAGCAAGTTACATGTCTGTGGCCAACATCAATGGCGTAGGTAGTTTTTCTTGGGAAACCTTAGGAGTAGGGTATATATAAGTACTTGTGAAAAACAGTACAATTTATGATAGTTTTGATCACAAATATTCCCTTTCATCACATCCAAAATATACATGTATCCAATAATACAGCAACCACATTCTACTTTTCTGTTTATGAATACTCACTTCCTTCCACAGGCAAAATATACTCACCCCCTCTCCAAAGAGGAGACATCCAAGAACAGCCTGTGTTGTATTCTTTAGGAGTTGTATAATATAGCCATAAATGAACACAAATATAAGTGGTGTGGTCTGCCTTTTTCAATTCATATATTTTAAAAATCTTTACATATCAATATATATTTTAATAAATTTTAATATTTGCACTGTATTTCATTATTTATGCTATTTTTTTAACCAGCCCTCTGTTAGTAGTCATTTTGATTGTTTTTAGCTTTTGCCATTTTAAACAACTATTTAAACATTTTTTTTTTTCATTCTTCAGTTATTTACTTAGGAATTGCTGAGTCAAAGGATAAATCCAAATTTTTAGTGCTTTTTCTTTATATTACAAAATTATACTCCAGAAAGGCTGTTCTGTGCTATTTCTGAACCAGCTTGACAGGTGAAAATTCTATCTCATGTTATTTTTTTAAATATCAATTTCATTATGTTTATTGAATATTTTACTATTTCTTCATTTTTGAATTACCTGTTTATTTTTTCCATTTTTTAAAAATTGGTAATGTCATCTTTTTTCCTAATTGATCTCTAAATTTGTATTTAATGATTTTTTTTAACTTTGTCTCTCACATATGCTCTGTTTTTTTTTTTTTCTAGCATGTCTTTTAACTTTATGTTATTTTTTAGACTTTCAATTTTTAAATATTAAGCAGGACAAAGACATTATGGATGGTATGTTGCATGAAGGTAGAGTAGGGTAGAATATAGGAAATGGACAGTCTGAGCCTGTGTAGCAGGTCTCTCGGTAACTGGGCAGGCCTGAGATGAAACTCAGAGTAGGAAGCACGGGATTTCTCTCACTTTTCCTCTACGCTCCGTGTTTAAGGTTTCCCACTGTGAAAGTGTATCCTCCCAGAACTGGTCCTCTCATAAAGGGACGTTCTCCATTTATAGTCCAGTAAGAGAAACAATGTTTGGTATAAAGGAAATGATCTTTATTTTACTAGCAGTAAAGTTAGTGTTTGAAGACAGAAATGTATGTTTTCAGTTGGGAAGCAGTATTTTGATACATCATGCCTTGCTTTGATTTTTGCTTTTTCATCCTTTTGGCATCTTTGTTTTAGGTCTCATCTGCCAGGAAGTTCGTTTTTGATTAATCAGCTTCCTTCTTCCTTCCTTCCTTTCTTCCTTCCTTTCTCTCTCTCTCTCTCTTTCTTTCTTTCTTTCCTCCTTCCCTCCTTCCCTTCTTTCTTCCTTTCCTTTCCTTCTTCTCTTTCTTTCTTTCGAAATTATAATTTATAATTTATAATTTTAGAACAAACCAGTGCTGTTGCAGCATTTTTGGAGTAAAAAGCACTTTGAGGGGCACCCTGGGTGGCTCAGTCCTTAAGTGGCTCAGATCATGATCCCAGGATCCTGGGATCGAGCCCCTCATCGGGCACCCTGCTTATGTTCTGTCTCTCGCTGTGTCTTTCTCTATCAAGTAAATAAATAAAACATTTTTTTTTTAAAAAGGCACTTTGATTAATCTGAAATTCATGGGCAATATACTTCAGGCCAAATTTTGAAAATGATTGCTTTGAGATTCAATGGAGTTCATTTCTCTTTGTTTTAAAATGCAAGGTTTACTTATTAATTTTCAGGCTTAGTGCTATATATTCTTATTAGAAACACATTCATGTTATTTTACTTAAAAAAAAAAAAAGAGAGAACCCTAAAGATTGGCTAGTCTTTTAGAAATAGCATGTGTTGCAGTGGATGTATATCATCCGATCTTCTGTGGAAGTTATTTGTATGTATTTATTTTAACTAACAGTTCCACTTCCAGGGGAATTCCCTATGTGGGAGTGTGTTTTCTGTGGGTGATTATTTACACCAACAAAAATGGCACATTGTTAATTGTTTATATTCCTAGAAATTTGTTTTGAATTTGTCCTTGGAAAGTAAATGCTTAATCTCCTTAGAGTTCAGATAACCTCATGATAATGAAGAATTGAAGGAGAGCAATTTTGATTTCCACCTCTTATAAGTCTGATTAAGCACCTTGAGGTATCTTGGAGGGGATAGTGACTCGGTATAACTCTGGGTAAGCCATTCCTGAGCTAGGTGGGAGCTAGATAGCTGTAGGCTTCAGCTGCATATTGGTCAGTGAGCTTCACTCTCACAGCCACAGAAAGCACATCAGAAAAATCTCTGTCATGGTTCATAGACTACGAATTCAGCAAGAAAAGTCCCGCTATAACCAGGAAAACAGTGAGAAAGCTCAGGGACTGTTGGTGGTGCCTTCTTTTTAGTGGAGTCCTAGCAGCAAAGAATTAAAGGACACTTTATGCAGCTCTTGACACTGACAAATAAGAGTTTTCTCTTGCTAGAATATCTCCCAGTTCTTGTTCTCACAAAAGCACAAAAACGGAGACAGTATCAGAAAAGAGATGAAAGGGTGACATTTTAGGAGAACATGAAAATGGCCCTGGCAAGCAGTACACAAAACAATAAAGTGCCTCTTGTAAACGGTACCAATTAAGGTATAGATATTTTACAGTAAGCTAACATTTTAAGTCATTTCCATTTCATAACTCTGAGAACAATCCATAAGTAGGTGTTGTGTGTGTGTATGTATATATATACATACACACGCACACATATATGTGTATACGTATACACATACATAAGATTTCTCTGTTTTATAGAATTGAAAACTGAAGCTTAACATATAGCATAGTTCCCCTGCAGTAAATGGTATATTTCCCCCACCCCCATCTTTCTTAACCACTGTACTCTGTTTGTTTGTGCCTCTGTATAATTTACTTAATTAATCAGATCATGTTTTTAAGTTATTAGGGAGAATGTGGATCTTAGAGTTACAAACAGTTCCACCTATTTCAAGGTGATCTTAAACATGTGGAAACCACTGTTGGTTACAAATTAGTGGTTTCAGCCTCCTCTATAGATGGATGAGCTACCAGTGTAATACCTGCAGGAGTAACTGTCACTCAGAGCATCCAAAGACAACACCACAATTGCTGAGAAACACTGTCTTGAGAAGTACAGTGTTAAAACTTGATCTTGAAGAGTTTTTTGGTTTTGCTTTTATTTTCAGTCCTTTTACATAATTTTCAAATAATATGTAGGCAAAAAGTCCCAAGAGCCATAAAGGTCCTGTGAACATAGTATTTCACATGGAGACATTTTCATTATTTTTTTGTGTACGTCGGATTGAGAAGGATTGAAATGAAGTACTGTCCATTAAGTTTTTTTTTTTTTAAAGTAGGTTTTTACATCCTTGGGAAAGCTTATGGCTTTGCTACTGTAAAGCTTATTTCAAGTGTGACTAACTCCATGTTAA
Source organism: Enhydra lutris kenyoni (assembly GCF_002288905.1). Lineage (NCBI taxonomy): Eukaryota > Metazoa > Chordata > Mammalia > Carnivora > Mustelidae > Enhydra > Enhydra lutris. Next base: position 40,899,310 of record NW_019154095.1, read on the forward strand.
AAATAAATATCCACTTAAAGAGAAACACTAAGCATTATCAAATAAACTCAGTGCATTTGAGGAAAATTCACCTTGACAAGATACGTGTGTGCATCTTGGAATATGTTCTGTTAGGAAACCACCTTTTCTTTCTTTCTACAATGAAGGACTTAACTCATATGTTTGGTTTAACTGGATTGTGTAATATAAATGACCAACTATGTTCTTTTGATAATCATTTTGATTCTGTTTTGTTCTGTATGAGAGGCCCCTTGCCATATGCTAGGTTTTAAGTTCTGCAGTCTTCATGTGGGGCATGTTAAAGTAATATATTATATATGGGTTTGAAATTTGTAGAAAGCTAAATGAAACTTGTTTTGTCATTGAAATTATCTATATCAAGTCAAAATATCCAACTCCAACTTTGAGTTATACCAACTCAAAGTATCATTTCCTGTGAACAGTTTTTTTTTTTTAAGTTATAATATTTAAGATGTTATTTTATGAAATTGTGGAACTTTAAATCTGCAAGGGCCTTAGAGGTCATACCTTCTATACAGATGAGTAAACTGAGACCTTGATATGTGAAGGGACTCTTCCAAGGTTGCTTCAGTTTCACTTAGGGTTTGAATCTCAGTCCAGAACCCTTCCTTTCCACTGCCTTTTTAGACCTGGCTGAGGTAAAGAAATTAAAAACAAAAAGAAAGGACAAAAGGAAAGGAGGGCTCAGTATTCTGTGGATTGGTCTATAGCGTGATGTTGTGAAATTGATTAGTCTTGGAATATAGCAGTTTAGAGATTTGGTTTCTCTTTTTGCCCTTACTAATTTCAGTCTTGTTTTCCTCTTGAATAAAAATTATTTCTGCAGTGTTTTATGTACCTGGCCTATTTCTGTGTTTTGTTTCTGTTGGGAAAATGAAGCTTATTTTTAAATCTTTATTCTCCAGAGTTCAGATCATTATAAACAGGTAACTGTGTTTAATGATAAAATTGTAGCTCCCTACACAGCTGCCTAGAAGCCGTTATTCCATACTGCAGGCTGCTACATGACAAAGCTGTGCTTCTGCTTAGTCTTAGGTCCCAAAGCAAACTGTTGATTTTCTCAAACATGGTTTTCAGGTTACTAGAAGTTATAGATAGCAGAAAAGCTTAAGATGATAGGTATGGAATATAGCCTGTAAGCATTGTTCACACTGTTTAAGTGGTGTTTTTTATCTTTAAGAACTCGATCCAAGAAGAAACAACCATACTGTAGAAAGTACATCATATTTCCAATTACTAATATGAAAATATATACCTTTTTGATGACTCATTCATTATAATTTACATAATCATATTCTAACAGTCTATATAATAAACTTGTGGACTTTGCGTATCTTTTTAAATTATATTTAGGTGATTAAGAAATCTGTTTTCAGAGGGAAACAGGGAGAGCTACTGCATTATTTTCTGGTCTTTGTTTTTAAAAGTTATGTTTAATGTTACCATGAGAGCCAAGAAGTGGTGGTTAATTTCTTAGGTCCCATTTCTTTAAATCGTGATTTAGGAAAAAGATAACAAGGTTTGACTGAAATAAGATGCTATCAAATCCTCTTGCAAAGAAGGAAACCTCACCTCATTAAAATTTTCCAGGACCTTTGTCATTGATTAACTAACTGCCTATCGGAAAATTTTTATTCTTGGAAAGAATTTCAAAAAGTTAATTATTCACCAGTGGTTAGTAAAGAAAGAAAGAAGAGCAGAATCTATAGCTTGCTTTTTGTTTTCTTAGGGTCTCTTTACAATTTGTACAATGTGTAGTACTAGGAAGAACCCTAATAAACTTTGTTTAAATAATGGAAGTAATTAAAATGCTTCACATCTTACATTTTCCTCTGTCTCAAAACACTCATTCTGGGGGTTCCTGGCTGGCTTAGTTGGTGGAGTATGTAGCTCTGATGTCAGGGTCGGGAGTTGGACTTAGAACTTACTTACAAAATAAAATAAAATAAATAACATACCCATTCTGTGTCTCAGTATGCCTATCCAAAAGTTTCTTACGATTAATTTATCTGTCATACTACTTGAATTCCTTTTGTTTTTCTCTTATCATATATTGCCCAGCAGTCCTTATACTGCCTGAAATCTTTACCAATAATTATAAACATCCCAGCAAACTTTTCTGAGGAAGCCCTTCTTCATGTAGAATAATTGACCAAATGAATTTAGCCAGCTCACTAAATAAAGAGCTACAATTTTTACCACATACCACATTGTCACCATGAAAGTAAATTCAAAAATCAAATGTTGGGTCCTCTTCCTTTTGTAACTAGTTGTATCAATTTAGGTAGGCTAAATTGCGATAATAAATGATCCCAAATGACCCCGTTTATTTTCCTTCTTACCCAGTTGTCCAAGGCAGATATTCCTGGTAAGCAAGTTACTTTTCTCTATGAAGAGAAATAGTAGCCTATTTCCATTTTGTGACTTTAACAAACCCAGGGACACTTTAATTTTTCTGCATGTGGCTTGTAAAAGGAGAAAAGGAACATGGTGGGCATGGGGGAGAGGGAGCTTCAAAAACTTCACCAGGAAATGGCGCACATTCCTTCCCTTCACATTCAGTTGACATCTAGCTGCAAGTGGGGCTGAGAAACAGTGTCTGGCTATTTCCAGCAGCACCCCTGTTAACCCTAAGTTAATGCCACCTGTTTTCTCTTTACTCATTTTGATGAGGTTACTAGAAATAAAAGTTTGTATGTAATTTTCATTATATTTCTGTTGGACAGTACCCACCCCAAACTTTTCCCCCAAACTAATGATGGTATGACTGAAGTCTGAACACCTTTACCCTATCCTAGTCAGAATGGATAAAAATGGTGGGGCCAGATTTGTTAGAATAGTTTAATAAAAACTATTCCTCTTAAACTTACATTGATGAACATGAGTTGATGAGTGATTGTGATACTGTATATAGCAAAACCTTGGTAATTGTCAAGGGAAACTATAATTAATACCTGAATTAAAGAATGTTTTAAAAGAAATGCATTTTATTTTCTTCCAGGAATATATACTAATACAAGCTAAGCAAGATGCTGCTCAGTAAAATAGGTCACACAGTATTAGAAAGAGAATAACTTTTAGGGTCTTAGTGGATTTAACATTAAATTCAAGTCCCTATTTTAGCTGAATGACTCTCTGCAGTTTAGCTAACTTCTCTAAAACCCATCTCTAAAACGAGATTAATAATGTCCACCTACTAAGGTATGTCATAGGATTATATGAAATAATGTAAGTGAAGTTTATGGCCTATATACAGTTCCCTGGGATACATACTTTGAGGCAGACATTAACTTGTAGGAAGTTTACTAGGGAGTAGAATCTGGATCATACCAGGGAGGTGGGGGTGGTGGCGGGTATTGAGGGCATGCTGGGGAGGAGAAAGGAAGAGAAGTTGGACTGTGATGCCATCTCACAAAGGCCTCCGTGGACCCTTGATGGAGCTTTGAAACCGAGAGGTGGCTGTTCAGGACTGTCCTGCAGCGGGATGAAGGAGCCAGGCCGCCATAGACTCCTCATCAGATCCGGGTCATCCCTTCCTCGGGGCAGTTCTCAGTGAGGGCTACCAGGTGAGGCTGGAGGTGTCCTTCCTTCCTGAAAGGGTGTCTGGGCAGCCTAGCACCGTTTTCATTCAGGAATGTTTATTACCTCTTACCTCCTGTTATAAAGCTTGCTTTACAATAGAAAAATATGCTATTGTATTGTATGAAGTTACTAGAATTAATTTAACCATTTGAGTTTTTTCCTATGCCTTCCCCTTACAATAACATTTTTTAGTTCATCTCCTGGAGCATATGTGTAAGAGCTTTTCTAGAGTATAGTCCTGGGAGAAGAACTGCCAGGTCATAAGGTAGTCAGACTCAGTTTTATAAGATAATGCCACATTTTCCAGATTGTATATATGGAGGGAAGAGCAAGACACGTAGGATGGGGCCCCAGAAAATTTTAACAGTGATTATTATATTTCACATAATGGAGTAGAGGGCTAATGCGTGTTTTTCATTGTTATGTTTGTTTTGCAAAATATTACATGTTTTATTTTGTATTTATCAATTATTACATAACAAAAATGCCCCCTAAATGGGAGTAGGTAGTTTTTCACAGTTCTATGAAAGTACATGGAAGAGGTCCTGCAGTTTGTTTCTAAGGTACTTGGTACCTTAACCAGTTCAGTTTCTAACATATTATGGAGGGAGGCATTAAAGACGTTATCTTGTGGGGCGCCTGGGTGGCTCAGTCGGTTAAAGCCTCTGCCTTCAACTCAGGTCATGGTCTCAGGGTCCTGGGATCACGCCCCACATGGGGCTCTCTGCTCAGCGGGGAGCCTGCTTCCTCCTCTCTCTCTCTCTGCTTGCCTCTCTGCCTACTTGTGATCTCTACCTGTCAAATAAATAAATAAAATCTTAAAAAAAAAAAAAGACGTTATCTTGTTACTCTTTTACCTCATGCTTGCACTTTCCTTTCTGCAAGGCTGATTTGGTGCTGTCAGGTATCAATGTTGTTGTGTCTACAGCTTCCTCTAAGAGATACTAAGATTTAATTTAGATTGTCAGCCTTCACCTAGTCAGCCCAAGTTGTGATCTCATTATCACTGTAGTATTAGCTCTTACCAGCCTTTGTTGTTGCCGCTTTTTGTAAAGAAGCTTTTTCCTTCTGCTGGAGATCTTTACTCTTCTTAGATGTAGTCTTATCCCTAGAAAATTTGAGAATTGCACATCATAGCTCTGGTCCCTTTTTCATGCTATTTGTCTTAGATTCTCTGTTTCCATTTATTGGTTCCTCTTTTTTATTTTTATTTTTTTTTATTTTCAGCGTAACAGTATTCATTGTTTTTGCACCACACCCAGTGCTCCATGCAATCCGTGCCCTCTCCAATACCCACCACCTGGTTTCCCAACCTCCCACCCCCCCGCCCCTTCAAAACCCTCAGATTGTTTTTCAGAGTCCATAGTCTCTCATGGTTCACCTCCCCTTCCAATTTCCCTCAACTCCCTTCTCCTCTCCATCTCCCCTTGTCCTCCATGCTATTTGTTATGCTCCACAAATCAGTGAAACCATATGATAATTGACTCTCTCTGCTTGACTTATATCATTCAGCATAATCTCTTCCAGTCCCATCCATGTTGCTACAAAAGTTACTGGTTCCTCTTAACATTAAAATGTGTATTGGATTGTTTTTCAGGACACCTTGGTGGCTCAGTCAGTTAAGTGTCTGCCTTCTCGAGCCACTAGGAGGTGGTCTTGCTCGTCTGGGGAGTCTACTTCTCCCTCTGCCCCTCCCCCACCACTTGTGCTTGTATGCACTCTTCCCACTCTCTCAAATGAGTACAGTCTTATAAATAAATAAATAAAATGTGTATTGGATTGTTTTTAATATCTAAGAGTTAGTAGTATTTTGGGAGGGGGTGGTATAGATTTCCACATACTTGGCCAGCTCTAAGGATCCCTTGAATGTTTACTGCTAACCTGAAAACCATTTCATTTATCAGAATAATTTAAATTTATTATCTAAGAAGAAGCGAAAGAGCTTTCATCTGGAATAGTAAACTCACTTTTTAATTATTTTGAGCTCTGTAGCATATTTTCCCAAGAGACTTCACTATAGTGGTGGGAACAGGTGAGCTGAGTTGGCTGGTGGGGTGGGAATTGTGGGTAGCTGTTTAAGGCTTGGGAACAAGAATGTTTTATTAATGATTATTTACTATTTGTGGCTCAGGCTTGAATAGGTGCCAGAATCTTTTTAATCTTTGTTACTGAAGAGAAACTCTGGATTGAGCTGCTTTATTGTTTGTTTCATGAAACTCCAACAGGAGTATTTTTAGATATCAAAAATCAAGTCTTTCAGAGCATCAGGATCTAGCTTCACTACTCAGTTATCACAAATATATCTTTTACATATCAGGTGCTATGCTAAGTCCTTCATCTGTGTTTCTACTCTACCATCTTCCATAGTGCCGTTGTAAAAACCATGATTGTTTGTTGACCACTCCCCCCCCCCCAAAAAAAAGAAAAAGAAAGGAAACTGATCCTTGATAAGGATAAAAAGAACTTTTTGGAAGGTCATCAGGTAACTCACAAAATGGAGGGGGGAGATTATTTGAGAATTGTGGAAAGTAGACTCTATCCAAGGAAGGTTGACAGCAGAAAAAAAATGCCAAGTTGCTTCCATGATAAAAGTGCTGTCAGGACCCTCCAGCTGCCACGAGGAGTATGACACTGATGCTCTTTCATTGCCACTGTATCTTTATGTCAATCCCTTGGGAGCACCAGGTGGTCAAGCTTAGGTCACATGGCCTTTGCTACCAGCTTACAGTGACAGAGACTGCCTGTAACCCTACTTCTGGGCCACAGTAGGGGTTTCCCCTAAATGGGTGATGTTGATGAGTAGCCTAAAATCAGCAAATGTACATTGAGTTCTTTGCCCTGTTATTCATTGATATTTAGAGAATTCTAGTAACTTACCCAAAGTCCTATACGTCCAGTCAGTGATGAAGCCAAGGCATAAACTGCAGTCTGTTTTGGCTCATATCTTTATACCTTATTGCTATTAACTGTGTAGAAGCCACATGTATAGTCTTGTCCGTACTTTGAAGGAAGCAGAGTAGAAATCTGTTTCTTTAGTTAGTTGTTTTGTTTTGGTTTTTGAAGGTTGTACATTTCCAGCTGGTCTGGTTCCATTAGAAAAATCTGGTTCAGTTTGAGAAGTTGATCATTGGCTACTCTATGATATGGATAGTCTAGCCTTTACCTACTCCTGAATTTGCTCAGAGATTTTTCTGAACCCTTCAGGCTTTCACTTGAGGGTAAACTCATACCAGTTCTCTGTCCCACCTGAACCTCCCACCCCTAGAAATGACTTTCTGAAGCTCCAGAGCTCAATTTGGGTTTTATGGGACTTTGAATATTCCTAACACTCTGTGTTCCATTCTGTTCTTTGATTGGAATTGTTGATTGAGACGTTAAAATAATATCCATGTAGTCTGAGCAGTTTGGCTTACTGTCCTTTTGAAAATAAAAGCCACAGATAGATTTGGAAACAGAAAATGGCCCCAAATTAACAATTTTTGCAGTTCCTTTTTTGACTGATATAACTAGGCTCCTGCTATTATGCTACCGTTACTTAGACTGTTGGTCCCTCTCCTTCCTCTTTATCCTTCAGATTCCATTTCATCATCAGCTTTCTCAGGGAAGCCTTTCTAGACTTCTTAAGACCAGCTCAGAACGTGATGGAAACTTTCAGAGAACCTTGTGCTTCTCCTCAAGTCAGTGGCACAGTTACTGTTTTCCATTTGCTTGTGGGGTTATTTGATTATTAACTAATTAATGATTCTGGGGATAGTGTCTAGCTCCATGTGGACTCAGTAGGAGCAGGAACCTGTCTGGTTTTGTTAATATTCTGTTCCTAGGGGCACCTGGGTGGCTCAGTGGGTTAAGCCTCTGCCTTCGGCTCGGGTCGTGGTCCCAGGGTCCTGGGATCGAGCCCCGCATCGGGCTCTCTGCTCGGCAGGGAGCCTGCTTCTTTCTCCCTCTCTGCCTGCCTCTCTGCCTACTTGTGGTCTCTCTCCCTCTGTCAAATAAATAAATAAAATCTTTAAAAAAAAAAAATTCTGTTTCTAGTGCCTAACGTAGTGAATGAAGGAAATTATAGTGGTGAATAGAATTAAACAGGTCTTTTGTCTTTTGCATGATAGAGCTTACAGTTACTCTTATGTAACATCATTCTGGTGAAATAATATAACTTGAAATTATTAAAGACTGATAGAAACTGATAATGTGACCCAAACTACCAAGCAAACTAATCAAATGGGAAATGAAATTCTGTGGTTTGTAAGGATTTTCTGAAAGAGGCAACAAAAAGTGATGCTCTCTCTAGACAAATCCTGTTTGTTGTTGGTTTGGTTTTTTGTTTGTTTTTTGTTTGTTTGTTTGTTTTGTTTTGAAAAAAAAAAAAAAGTAAAGTCATGTACTTAGCATGTAATTAACATTATTTTTTACTCAGAGAATAGTCTGTCTTTGGTGTGAAGCTCTGCAAGGGCAGTGAACTCTGACTATTTTCTTTTCTCTCGGACCCTGTGCCTGGCATATGTAAGGCATTTAGGGAATATTTTTTGAATTAATACTAAGTGTTATAAAGAGATTATTTTGGGTGGGCTTTTTGGATTAGCTTCTAGAACAGAATATTTTCTCAGCACTTACACTATCTCATCTATAATTATTGGTTTAATTCCATCTTTTAGGGCTCTAAAATCATAACCATTTCAGCACTTGCTTTTTGTGTGTATTTTGGGGCAGACTGAAGAGTACTGTCTTATAGCACAGAAAGAAGAATTTATAGTGTCTCAGGTACACATGATAGGCTTTTCTGGCATCCTAGAAGGCCTGAGCTGAACATACAAAATTATGTCTTATGAACACATGGATGAAGTCTTCCTTCTGTATTTTCCTATACATCTAAAGAGCAAATCTAATATTTGACCCTTGTCTTAAGTGTCTTATATCACTGGATTTGGTTTTATGAGGGAAAAATGATGTTTTTTTCAAGTTTGGAACTATTTCACGCTTACAGGGTGTTTTTCCCCCCCTCAAGAATGTTATTTAATTTTAAATGTAAGAAGGTTCTATTTAAAGATTTTTTTTTCCCCATCCTGTTGCTTTGTATAAGGAACAGATGGAACTAAAGCATGTGATAATAGAGGCAAGATTGAGGGCTGCTACAGTGAGGTAATATGTCTTCATAGGTTGAACAAGTCATAGGAATTTTGACTTCCAACTGCCGATTACTGAAGACAATGGCTATTCACTAAAATTAAACTGATTTTACTTTTTAAATAATGAATTATTGACCCAAAGAAATCTGTAGCCCCAATGATAGACAAAACTTCTCACTTTTGTGCATAACTGAGATGTGTAAAGATAAGCATTACCAGATCTTTAGGAAAAGGGACAGTGGACAAAGGAAAGGGGCTGTGAAACTTGCTGAGAGTGAAGAGATAAAGGGAACAGAGTGCAGATTCAGTGTCTATTTGTGGAGAAATTGTCAGGGTCCCAATTTGGAAAATAGTCTTGAGGTGTATCCAGTCCATTAAAGTACTAGCCTGGTGACACATGGCAATAGAATTCCAATTCAGACTGTTGGCACAGATGTCAGGCAGGTCAGCCTGCATGAGGCTTCATGTGGTTGGACCACCTGTGGATCAGGACTTAGTCCTGGGGTGTAGAGCACTAGAAGAATCCAGGCTAATCACCCTTTGCTAGAGTTCAAAATGGGTCCTCAGATTGGAAAAGTATCAAAATTATGGGAAAGCCTGAAAGAAGACAGGAAAATAAAGCAGGAATATCAAATGTATCTTTTTATCAAATGTATCTTTTATTATTTGAAATCATTTGTTGTTTTTATGTATTCTCAATGACTACATTGTCCTCTAGGAGGTTATTTGCAATCATGTGGTTGTATAGAAAGGAATAACACCCAGAGAATGGGAGGATACATACCTTACTCCTGCCACATGAGGAGCAGGAAGCTGTCACTCATTTTCTGGGACCGTAGGAGTAGTTCCTAACCTATTGGCAGAGTTGATTTTTTCAAGTCTTCCCTATAGTTATTATATGAGTGGCTGGCTTCCATTTCACTTCTGGAGTCAGTCTTCTTGTAGCGAGTTTTCGATTTCAAGGTAACCATTTCAAGCCTCATTGCAGTCTGGGAAAAAAAAAATGTGTGGCCGTGGAATCTTTAGCTTTTAAGAAGCAAACAGCATTGGGCACCTGGGTGGCTCAGTGGGTTAAGCCTCTGCCTTCCGCTCAGGTCATAGTCTCAGGATCCTAGGATAGAGCCCCGCATTGGGCTCTCTGCTCAGCAGGGAGCCTGCTTCCCCACTCTCTCTATGCCTTCCTCTCTGCCTACTTGTGATTTCTCTCTCTGTCAAAGAAATAAATAATTCTTTTTTTTTAAAGATTTTATTTATTTATTTGACAGACAGAGATCACAAGTAGGCAGAGAGGCAGGCAGAGAGAGAGGAAGGGAAGCAGGCTCCCTACCGAGCAGAGAGCCTGATGTGGGGCTCGATCCCAGGACCCCGGGATCATGACCTGAGCCGAAGGCAGAGGCTTTAACCCACTGAGCCACCCAGGCGCCCCAAAGAAATAAATAATTCTTAAAAAAAAAAAAAGAAAAGAAGCTAACAGCAAAACAGCTTCTGTTAGATAGCAGGAAACCTGGACACAAGTCTTAGTTCTGTCACTTACCAGTTATGAGATCCTGGACAAGTCACTTCGTGTTTCTGGGTCTCAGAAATCTCCACCTGTGAAATGAAGAGATTGAGGTGACTTTTTTCCTAAGGTCCCTTCCAGCTTTATCAATGAGATTAAATCCAAATGAATGACCTACAAGAAAACCACTCATTAGCACCTTTATGACAATAGCAGTAGCACTGATATTGAAGATGTGGGGCCACGTGACAATCATGGCCAGAGAGTCTCAGTGAGCACCTGACCTCTGACTCCCAGATCAGCGTTCTGTCACTTTACTCTCTTTTATACAAAACACTGTGTTCTAAAGAACCTAGGGAAAGCCATGAGATCTTTTTATATTAGTGAATGTTACATCCACCATTCTGTTCTGAAAATAAAGTAAGCTGGTTTCCTCTTGCCATCTCTCTCCTCCCCTAGCCCTCTGTCTATCATGTTAATAATTGTACCTCTGGGCAGTTGGTATTTATTTATTTATTTTAATTTTTTTTTTTTTTAAGATTTCATTTATTTATTTGATAGAGAGAGAGAGATCACAAGTAGGCAGAGAGGCAGGCAGAGAGAGAGGAGGAAGCGGGCTCCCTGCTGAGCAGAGAGCCCAAAGCGGGGCTCGATCCCAGGACCCTGAGATCATGACCTGAGCTGAAGGCAGAGGCTTAACCGACTGAGCCACCCAGGTGCCCCTGGGCAGTTGGTATTTAGAATTCATTACCACTTTGGCTTCTCTCCAGAGCTCATCACTCAGTCTTTACCTTTCTCTGCTCGTGGTTCCATGACATTTTCTTAGAAGGGAAAGAAGCATCTGCCTGGATACCATTGATCTTCTGTATCTCATTTGGGGTCTTCAGTCTTCAGTTCATTGATCTTTCAAACGTATTCACCATTATAAAGATGGTAACAGAATTTCCTGTTTTTTCTACCCTCACCCACAACTGACTGTGAGCTGCCTAAAGTTAGGGGACTCATGCTGATGTTGTGTATATATATCCCCAGCACCTGGTAGGCACACATGAACAAAATATTAAATTGGATTAGTTTCTCTGGGACTCTGCCTGTGGAAAGGCTTAGAGAGTTTTCCTGCTACCCATTAATTGGGACACTTTTTTAGCAGCCTTTTAGGGTTTATGTACTAAATAGTATCCGAAGTCAGAGAAAGCATCAGAGGGTGAAGTATCAATTTTCAGACTTTCAGTTAATTAATTTGCATAATTAAATTTCCCTTACAATTTCTGTTTCATATGAAAGTCACCTTTATTTTCTGCGAAAGCTTTTATGGAAAGTTATTTTGAACTTCTAAATAGCTGCTGCTGTCCAGGAGGCCTGCCTTTATATTATAGCAAGCAAGCTCTCTATGCACGGGCTGGCTGAAGTCTAAGGACAGTCAAGCCCACTCAGAGCAGGATGTGGCAGTACAGGGTGTTCTGTTAAGTCTTTGAAGTGATTCATATTGAATCTACTTGTGACCCCACAAATACCTAACATGACAACTGTGAGAGATACAAAATAAATGTAGGAAAAGGAAAATAAGACTTGTTCAGAAAACAGTTGGAAAATTATATTGTTTAAATACTATTTAAGATGTGGAATATTACAGGCACATTCACTGCATCCTGATTTATGGTAGCAAAGACTGTAAACTAAATGTCCAATAATAAGACCCTGATAACATATGATACTTCACCACAGTGGAATACTATGCAGCTGTTAACAAGAGTGAGGTAGCTTTGTGCTGATGTAGAAAGATCTTGAAAAGAGAAAAAAGCAGGAAACAAAAAGAATATATATCATGCCCATAAGATAGAAAAGAAAACAAGATACACACACTCACACATGTAGTGTACACGGATGGATGATCTTTGGACGATCTTTGGAAGGATGCATGGGAAGCTGTCAGTAGTGCTTTTTTCTGGGCAGAGGACTGGGAAACTGGTGTGGGAGGGAACTTAAATTTCACTGCATACTCTTTTGTACCATTAGGAAAGAAATTAAGTGTGTATTAACTGTATTCATTTTTCAGAAAAAAATGTGAATTTTCTTTGGAAATTTAACAACATGAAATGCAGTAGAGAAGGGAAGCTTACTATATATTAAGGAGTTCAGTTATTTAACAAATAGTCATTGAGCTCCTGTTCTCTACCAGCACTGTTGTAAGCTCTGAGGGGCAGATGACTTCAGATAGCAGTGAGCACCATAAAGATCAGGAAGATAGCAGTTATGATACAGAATGAATGGGGGTGGAGAGTAGGGGCTCCTTTAGGAAGGTGACAGAGAAATTCTCTGGGAGCAAGTAGCACCTGAGCTGAACTCTGAATGATGAGAAGAAGCCAGCTCTGTGGAGGATCAGGGTAGAGCAACAGAGTTTCAGGTGGGAGGACAGCAAATAGGAAGTAATTCAGGAGAGCTACAGTAAGGAGCTGAGCTTGTGTTTTATATATGGGTTGAGTGAAAGCTACAGTCCAGTGTATTACAGTGGAATGGAGAGACAGGGCTAACTGAAGGAAAGAGTGGTATTGGGAAGTGGTGAGAATTAAGTTTAGGTCAATAGGAAGAGGCCACACCGCTGACCCTGAATGCTAGGGGTCCTGCCATCTTCTCCACATATCTCTTGGAAGATGTGCTCAGATATGTTATAGGCATTGTCTGTTGTTAATTCTTACAGTACTAGAAGCATTGCAGTGGTTCTGTTCACTCTGTCCAGATACAAGCTTCGAACAGGAAATATAGGGGAGGCACAGGAGGAGATTTTTCTTTCTCTAACTTGCAGAAAGATTTATTCTAGGTTTATAAAGGAAACAGCCAATGTAAACAGCCATAGTTTGTGGAAGACAGTGTGATTAGTGGTATGGTTTAAAGTGAGGATTTGAATGCTGGCTCTGTGCTAGCTTCCTGAACTGACCTCGCTCATCTGTAAAGTAGTAGGGGATTGTAATGTCACTTCAACCCACTTCACAAAATTGTCAAGCTGAGAATCAAAATGAGCTAACGAATGTTGCTTCTACAAAGTATAAGGTGGTAAACAGATGAAAATTATTAATAATGGCATTATTTGAGTAGTAGTGTCAGTTGGGCAGTCTGTGGGTAAAGATAGAATATTTCTGCTAAACAGAAATCAAGTTATGTATCAGAATCCATTTCTATACATACTAGCACTTGGTTTTCATTCTTTTATGGAACCTTTTTGGTGGAGAAAAGGAAATTCACTTCATCAGGTGACATATTCTAACTCCTTATTATGGTGACTAGCAAATATCCAAAAGACATGTTTTTTTTAAATCAGTGCTTTGTATTTATAACCATGCTGAGGTGGGGGCTCTGTCTTTTACACAGTACTTTTTGAGTTTTTACCTTTCCCCTGCTAGTAGTTCCCTCATGGGTTCTTCTACCTCAGGCTTACTTGTGTTAAGTGAAGAAATTTGCCTGTATAATCATCATATACTTAAATTTGAATTGTGTATATTTAAATGGTCAGCTTTATCATAACACTATAACACTTCTTTTTATGCCTTTGGAACATGGCTTTGTAATATGTAAAGTCACTACTTTTTTTTTTTTCTCTTTAATTTGCTTTAAAGAACAGTTACGTAATAGCTTCAAATTACCTAGGAAGAGAGGAAAATTTACCACAAAGTAGCCAAAATGATGTTATAAACTCTAAAATCAATTAATTCTTAGAGGAGATCCCCAAGATCTTCTAAAAAGCTCTCATCTATTATTATTTTAGGCTATATTCTATCAAAAATTAATTTCTCTTTCCATTTATAATAGTTGAAGTATCAAATACTTCAGAGATAAGAGATGGAAAGTAAAGAAGTCTCGAGGAGGCTGGGAGGAAGCCCCTGACCTGAGGGTGAAACAAAACCCCAAGTCCAAATATCACTTTGCCTAGGCTGATTGACAATGAACAAAACAGCCTGAACACCTTCCTTTTTTTATTTTTATTTTTTATTTTTATTTTTTTTTTTTAAGATTTTTATTTATTTATTTGACAGAGAGATCACAAGTAGGCAGAGAGGCAGGCAGAGAGAGAGGAGGAAGCAGGCCTCCCGCCGAGCAGAGAGCCAGATGCGGGGCTCGATCCCAGGACTCCGAGATCATGACCCGAGCCGAAGGCAGCGGCCCAACCCACTGAGCCACCCAGGCGCCCCCCTTTTTTTATTTTTTTAAAGATTTTTATTTATTTGTTTGACAGACAGAGATCACAAGTAGGCAGAGAGGCAGGCAGAGAGAGAGGAAGGGAAGCAGGCTCCCTGCCGATGCTGGGCTCGATGCGGTGCTCGATGCGGGGCTCGATGCGGGGCTCGATGCGGGGCCCCAGGATCATGACCTGAGCCAAAGGCAGATGCTTAACCCACTGAGCCACACAGGCGTCCCCCGCCTGAACACCTTCTTAAGCAGTTCTCAAGCACGTCAGTGCTTTGCTATATACTGTATAAAATTTGTAATCCTGAGTCAAGGAAAAATTCCGATTTGAGGATTAGATCAGTTGAGGCACTACTCTCTTCCTAGATTATCATTTTATAAACTATTTTAAAATTTTGTTTTTTATATTAACGCTAAACTACTTTTATCTAGAGGTTATCTGGCTGACCCTCTCTCCACCCCTGAGATGCCAGATAAATGAGGCATTGCAATCAGGAGTATTATACTTAAAACTGACTCTGTGTGTCAGGAACTAAAACTATCTGGTCTTTTAATAATCTCCAGTTTGTAATTCTTACTGAAAAGGTTGCATGTGTTCTTGTTCACTGATAGCATTTACAGCTCTTGGAAAAGCTTATTGCTTTTTATTGATTAGAATTGGTTTTATTGGTCTTACTCTAGGCCATATGCAAAATCAGCATGTGCTAACTGGCCAATTTTTTTTCTAACTTTTTAGCGTGATAGGAAGGTAGCATAATCTCTTTTTTATTCTGGATTTTTCATACAACCTGACACAATTCCTGTCAAAATATCTAAGTACTGAGCACTAAGTACTAAGGTGATTATAAACATTTAATTCATCAGAAGGCAGTACAGTTTAAATTACTGTTAAACAATGTGTGACTTGGAATAGGAAAGAGAGGAAAATAAATGATCGTTGGAGATGCCTTTGTGGCTGCCATCCTTTTTACTAGCCTGTAATTGATCAACCTTTTGATTTCCATCCCCCTCCCCGCCTTTGGAGATTTATCTGTTCCCACCCCACATGGTGCCTCACAGATTACTTGAGACTTTTATTTGTGGTATCTCTATTTTGTTGTTGACATTAATGAGCTTGTTGCACAATATCACAAGAGAAATGGTGTTGCTATTTGGAATGTTAATGAATAGCTTGCCTGGCCAATTGCCATTTGTTCCAGTGTGTGAATACGGGGCGCGGGGGGGGGGGGGGGGGGGGGGGGTAAGAGAGAGAGGGAGAGGGAGGGTGTGTGTGTGTGTGTGTGTGTGTGTGTAAAAGAGAGACGAGTAGCAGGGGTGGGATTGCATTTTTTTCCTCTTCGCAGCCAGTGACGTGAGCCGTGCTTGGAACAATCAGGCTCGCTGCAAACAGGGTAGTTGAAGATGCTGGGGGAGGCAGCCTGGTGTTTCTTAAGCTAACGCGGATCTCGGCTCTCTGAGCTGCTCAGGCACAACCCGACAGAGTTCCTTCAGCATTAGAACCTTTCAGTGGTTGGAAAGTGCCTTTTTATTTCTCCAAACCTCTTTCCCTGTCAACCTGCAAAATGATTGGAGTGAATAGTGTTCAGAGTACCAGCAAGGTGCGGGTGAGGACCTCAGGTTCCGTGAAATACTCCCGGGAGGATTCTATCCGGCGGCAGTCCCACCGGTCAAAGTCTATGAAAATTTCTAACTCCTCAGAGTTTTCTGCTAAGGATACCAAGGTAAAGAAATACTATGTTAAACTGTATTAAAAATTTGATACAGTCTTTGCCAGTGTCTAATGTGCAGTGACAGAATGAGAAGGTAAGATATATAAAATGGCTCTAAGATAATCAGGTGAGATCAGATGAAAGGGATGGTATCTGAACTCCAGATATAAAGATTGCTGTGGCATGGGTCAGTTTTATAAAGAGCCAGTTTGTGGAAGAGAAGGGTGAGGCAATGCTCAGAATGAGATGATTGTGGGAAAATGTTGGTTGGCACAATGATCTTGTTTTTAGTCTCAGAAAGGTTGCTTTGACAAATAATTTGTCAGTGCAGTGTATTTTTAGAACATCAGGAATACAGAGACATTGTGTATGATTTTATCATTTGGTTAGTCTTCTTGCCTCCCCACCCCTGCTCTGCCCACAATAGATGAAGCTGCCGTGCAACAGTGACCTGGTCTTATTTAACTACATTCTTGCCTTGTACAGAGTCAATAGTCTCAGGTATATGTAATTGGGATGATTATCTTCTTTCATGTTTCTTACATATATGTGTGCTGGCTGTGCTGCCATTAATCGCTTGTCTTTTTGCGACATCTGTAGGGATAATATTATCTCTGTTCATATGAAATGTGAAGGGAGTGATTACGTAGTGAAATGGGCATTTTACTACATGCAACATATTCTTGAGATTCTTCCCACCACCATCTGTGTGAGCAGGGTACTCAGAAACACTCCCACTCCACAGGTTTAAAAATGGAATAATAGAATCATAGGATCACAGAACTCTAAGGCTGGAGATGTAGATGATTATGATGGAGATTTCAGAGGTTTGATAATGCACAGAAAAAGCTTCAGGAGGTAGATCTCAGTGTCCTTTCTGTCTTCTCACAAGTTACACATCCAGACCCAGTGAGAGTGACATTAGGCTATCACCCTCCCACCTTTCACCTTCTCAGTCCCCTTCTATGGCATTTACACTGTTGAAACACTTTGGCAGTAACAGGTTCCCTTAAAAGTATGGCAGGGGTGGGGATGAAGGGGGCAAAATACCTTAATGTCACTTTAAGAAACATGCTTTGCTTTCTATCCACCCCCTTAGATTATGACATAGTGGGATCTAACCCCTTCCGTCATTAAGCAGATTTTCTAGCTAGAATGTCCTCAGATGTAGTTCTTTCCCCTTCAGTATTTTTTCTTAAAAGCTGTAGCTTTGGGGAGAAACATGTGTCTTCACATGTCCTGTTCACATGTCATCTTCACAGTCCTGTCACTGTGACCTGGATGGTGATGTATTGGTCTCTGTTGAAATTGCCATGAGACCTCCTGTAGTGTGCTGACTACTGTCTCCCTGCTGTGGTAGACCAGGATGGCTTATTATATTGTTAAATAACTAAATGTATGCAAGCATGTATGTAATTCTCAACATGGCTCTAAAATTGGCTTCTATTAGGAGAGCTAAGAAGCATTTTTAGGTTTTGTTTTAACATGGATTTTACCTACACTATGCTGTCAAAGACTTTGGGAAATAAACAGATCATCATCATCTACCACCAGCCCTGAAGAATACAACCAGAATTATGGTTTTATACTGTAATTAAGGTTGGAATTTAGCATAGATGTGAAATGAAAAGATTTGTACTATTTTCTGTTTGTTACACAGTATAGGTTATCTTACTTGATGTTGCATCTATGCAAGAGAAAGCCAGGCATTTTTTTTTTTTTTTTTTATATCACAAACATTACAAGGAGTGGACAGTATAAAAGACCCTGGTAGAATTGTAATCAATAGGCCATGATATGGTGCTCTGGAAATTATAGTCAAATTTTTAAAATTATATTTTTTTTAAGCATATGTGATCTCTAAGTTCCGGAGTGTGTATTTTAAGAATGTATCCAAGTCCCCAATATCTCACAAGAGATATTTTTGTAGGATTATGTAGTCTTTTAAAATTGAACACCAGAAGGAGCTCACAGAAAATCATTAGAATAGGAAATTATATAGATTGAACTTAATCTTTCACTAGCCATTTTTGTTCCCTAAATGAAGTTAACTTAATAACACTATAGACTTGTACCCTAAATATAGGGGACTGAATTACATTATAGATGCATAAATACGTATCAACACATATTTCTATCCATAGTGTATACATTTTACTCCAGGGATTAATAATCAGAATTCTTATTCACTAGCAGTACTTTTTTAGCACTTAATGTCTTCCCGCTAATCATGTAAATAACACTTTTTAATTATCTGACTCTTTATCCAAAATGAAAGGTATCTAATCCAATGATTAGTAAAAAATTCCTCCTTTAATCCCCTCCAAAAAGGTAAGGTGCTTGTGATATATGCTTGAGATTTAATTTTGTCTCTCTGGAACTCTGGTTCTTCCTAGAATAGGTGTATTAATTGTCCTTTGTCAAAGAGTTGGAGTTATAACATGATTTGAATTCCTTGAACGCTTTCATTTTCATGTTTCTAACTTCTGTTTTATTGTTTATTGAAAACATAATGGTTTAAATTTTATTCATCTGTTGTCCTAACTTTTTATCTAGTTTATTCATATTTGTTCTTCATTAGAAGCAGGTATTAAAGGACTTCTGAAAGGATTAGGTACTGTTGCCTTTGATTTTAGCAAAATATCTTAAAAGCTTCCTTTGATCTAATAATTTTAAATTAAGAAAATTGTATTTTCTAATCCTTTGTGGTTCATTTTGACATAGTTTAAAGAATGTTATTTGAACTACCAAAGTGCAGTCTATATGTTATTTTCTTTAAAACTCCATTTTCTGTATGGTCTTTTTTTTTTCTTTTTCTTTAAGGTATTTAAATTACATTCTTTAGACCTCTGGATGGAATGTGGCTTTGTCCTTTTCTAGATAACATTGCTAATATCAATTTCTGAAGCAGATAAAATGGTGGGACACATGTCAATATGTTTTAGAAGAATATGCATTTTGTGGAGAACACATTCACTGTTCAAATGTATTAATTCTTACTTTGACTTAAGCTATTTATCAGTTAAGGCTCTGTTATTGGAAGAGTTACCAGTGAGGCTCCTGGCCATGAGGGGGCAGTGCAGACTTTCCTGCTGTCAGGCCCAGCTGGTTGCTCTGCCTTTGACAGAAGTATACATTTTGGAATTAATTTGTTTTTTTTTTTTTTTTAAGATTTTTTTTTTAATTTATTTGACAGATCACAAGTAGGCAGAGAGGCAGGCAGAGAGAGAGAGGAGGAGGAGGCAGGCTCCCCGCTGAGCAGAAAGCCCAATGCGGGACTCAATCCAGGACCCGAGCCGAAGGCAGAGGCTTTAACCACTGAGCCACCCAGGCGAATTAATTTGTTAAAAGACAAACACTCCAAATTTTGGTGTGTGTAGTATAAGAAATGTTGATTAGGCCTCAGTACTGCCTAGAATTTCCATATGTCTCCCATGGATTTAGTTAAACCTCAGATATAAATTATTTCAGTATTCCTTAGTTTTTAACTTGAGTAAATCAATTATAGGTTTAAAACATAAATCTGTAAAAGTTCATGTTGATAATATAACTCATTTCCTTCTTTATATCTTGTCAGACTACATTATTTATTATAGATCAGGAAGATCTCAACTGATGCTTTTGTTTCATGTTGCGGGTGAATATAACCAGCATGGTTGAACCCTTGAGGCCTTTTTTTGAGGACTAGTAAGAGGCTAAGATAAACCAACATTTTTCTAGTTGATTATTATATGGATTCAAGCAAATTGTTTAAACCTATTATTTAATAATGTGGTAAAGAAATCAATTTCTCCAGCACTGAAATTTCAGAGGGAAATTGGTACTTTGGGTAGTACAAAATGAAAAAAGTTTGCCGTTTGCTCTCTGCGCCAGGGTGTTGATTCCTGGTGGCCTAGCCTGGGTTTTGCTCCCTATAATTAGCAATATGTGCCTAGACAGTCACTTCTTCCTGGGATTCATCCATAAAATGCAGGGGTTGATAGAATGATAGCTTTGTTCTGAGTAATGTTAATTTTAGAAATCTTGCGGGGGTTGGTGGGGGTTATTTCCTCCGTAAAAGGAATCTAAAGACTGAGCTAGATTCAGAGAAGGTGAGTTTTATATATATTTGGGATAAAACTCTTCCTGTGCTAGGAGATGTTAACCACAAACGTGTTAAAGGGAAGTGAAATGCCTAATTCATTCTTTTGTAAAACATGTTGCAGCTATCGTGAAAGGCCCCATCAACTCTCTTCTTTCTATCCCGCATAAGCTTGCTTGTTATTTATTTAGCATTGTTAAGTAAATGTTACTCATTTCCCCTTCTGTGAATCAAATCTATACACAAAGGAACCTTAAAGATATCATTACAATGCCACTGCAACCTAAGGTTTTTCCTGAGAGATTTGCAGATTGTTGTTATTCATAACTGGATCCCTTTTGTGCTTTAGATTAAGGCTAGAGCCTGGGAAGGAGATTCTGGTCAAATGGATTCTTTATATATGCATATACAAAAAGGTGTATCTCATATATTATGGGAAAAATCCTTAGTCATAATTTTGGAAAAATTCCTGCAAATGTCTATTTGTATATATTTTTTATTCTTAAATTGAAGCAGAACATTTTTTAATCTTGTAAATTCATCCTGACTGGGATCCTTTCAGAAGGACGGTAGATTTAAACAGTTGGGGTCAGAATTCAAGAACATCTCTCTGCACATCTTATTACCCTGGTACATGAGAGAATTAGGGAGGAAGTGTCTTTCACAAAGCAAATGTAATAGTGTAAAGATAAAAATAATTTTATCTCCAAAACTCTATTTTTCTTACATTGGCTCTACTGTCTTCCCACTGGAGTCACTTCTTGTGTTCGAAGAAGTTATACTTTTCCCTCAGGTGTGATTCTGCCAGACTCACAAATTTTGATGTTTTAATATGGTCTTTACCCAAAGGAGGGCTCCTGGATCCTTCTGGAAAGTATTTCTGCAGACTACATTATTATCAGTAGCTGTTTAATTTCCTTAAGACTTTAGTTAACCTTGTGTCAAAAATAGAAGCTTGTACTACCTTTGGATTTGTTTTTAAATTATAAAGTTAGCAAAGTGATATTGGTTTTTATTGTTGGGTTTGGTTTTCTTTTAATTCTCCTTCAGGTCCTAACCACCCTGCAGAACCACCACTAGCTTGTTTCGGAATTTCTCAGATCCTGCCAGTAATTTCATGTAAATTAATACTTTTTTCCCCCTTAGATTATACAAATTTTGAGATGTTGAGCGAACTGTGCTCCTGAAGAAATGACCCTTTTTGACCCTTGAATATAATTAAAAGCAGATCTTCATCATTTACCTATTTTCACTTGATTAAAGTGCCAGTGGGGTTGTTCTCAGCTTGAGTGTCTCTAAAATAACTCCCAGTCTCATACTGTGTTCTTGATCTGCTTCCCCATGCCTTTCTCTTTGAATACATTCTTCCAGTGATGTTGCTCTATAGCTGGTGATTCAGAGCTTCCATGCAGTATGTGAACATTGTAAAGAAATTGCTGGCCTATGCCATCATTCTTGGCAAGCTAGTATAATACCCTTGTCAGAATCAAAGAAAAGGGGAAAAAAAAGTATGAAATATTTAGATGAAAATTCAGGAGGAAAAAAGAATCCCCGTATTTTTAAGAGTCTTTGTTGAAGCTTGAGGGAGATTAGTACCATCATGACAACCTGAATTTAACCATCTGGGAGCTCTTGTGTGGGAATATGCTTGGTGACCAGATGTCCTGATTTTCCAGGATGATGCCTTTCCTTTATTGTATCCTGTTGTTAGATCACGACTGACTGCCTGGTTTATAATTCAGGATTGCATTCAGTTTAGGGACTAATAGGAGATTTTTGGAGAATGTTTTTATTTACTCATTCATGGCGATGCAGAAATCATGAGAATCTGGGCAGGGTGGCTCTTCCTCAGCCATTTATCACGGGAGTTTCTCTTTTATTTTTGATTTTAATTAAGATTTTGGAGCATTATCTTATCCTTCAATCGGATCACTTTTCATTGCTTTTTAAAAGCCAATCTTTGACGTTCGATGGTACATTTGATTGTTATTTGTCCTATAGATCATTTGATCTTTTTCTAGGAATCTTTATCATTTCTCATTTGTTTTTCTAGGTAGATTACTGGGAGTGTTTCGTGTCAAAATTTTTAAGAAAGTACTGGCTGAGACTCAATTTTTATAGCCTGACTCATAACATAACACTGGTTGTAGCCTGCAGTTAAGTGTTAGAAGGCAGGATGATATCCAAGGCACTGGAGACCTTAATATACTTACTCATTATTACCAGATTCAAGTCTGGTAAGCCAAGTTTTTGTTTGATTCTGGCAAATCAAAGAAGATTATATAGCTGTTCCATTGGGTGCCTGGGTGACTCAGTCTGTTTAGCATCTGCCTTCAGCCCAGGTCATGATCCCAACATCCTGGGATCGAGCCCTACATTGGGCTCCTTGCTCATCAGGAGCCTGCTTCTCCCTCTCCCTCTTCCTCTGGCTGCTGCTCCCCCTGCTAGTTTTCTCTTTCTCTCTCTCTCTCAGATACATAAATAAAATCTTAAAAAAAAAAAATTATATAGTTATTCCAGACACAATAATGCCCTTGCATCCAGGTGCAATTTAGTGGGGTCAGCTTCAGCTGTATACTTGAGAAATCCACTGGATCATGCCAAGGTATTTATAGCAAGCAGTACGACCTTCTCTAGATTCTGGAGCTCCTGGCAACCTGTGACAAGGGAATTCATTCCTATTGGGCTTTTTTACTTAAGTTTTCTTATAAGATTTCCCAATGTGGTAAACTGGGAGGGTTGGGGTCTAGTTAATTGAGTAGACTGAACAGACAGATATAGGAGAGTGCTTTGAGAGAAAAAGCTCTTTACTATCACTTAGAAGGACTGCTAAAGTACCAGCAGTACACTCATTTATGATAGTTTTCCCCAGAGCACTTTTTAAAGAATAGATAAAATGGAAAAGTCTCTCCAGAATACTTAAATTATGATTGGCCAGTATTTTGAGGGGATTTTTGTATGTTTCATTAACTCCTTGCTGTGACCTCTTAAGACTCTGGACTAAGTGGTATTTATATACTCCAAAAGCATAACTCTTAAAATTAAAGGTAACAATATGCTTTTCTCTCCACGGATATGTAAAATCTCACTAAAAAGACAGTAGAACTCATAGATCTTGAAGGACATAGAATGAGACCTGATGCCCTCAATATTTCAAAAAAAAAAAAAAAATTGAAAGATGGAAAGCTTACAGACTTGTTAACTATTTACCACCCCTGAGAAAGCTGAAACCCAGGTGCCTGCAGACAAGGAAGCCAAGGAAAGATGACTGATTTTCCCCATACAACACAAGAAAGGTCTAAGAATTAGAAACACTGATTACATCTAAGGACACTAGGTCAAAACAAGAACATCTCTTTCAAGGTTCTAAATTAGTAACCAAACACTCTCAGTGCCCTCCCTACTTTGTAGAGCCAGTTGCTCCTCATCTTCTGTAACTCCTATCTGGGAAGATTAACCCAATACTTTGGACTTTGGAAATCATGTCAGTTGAGGCCAGTAGTGAGATTCCCACACTGAAAAGAGCAAAATTAAGTGAAAAGTACATACATTTCACAATGGGCAGAACTTTCTCCTCACCCATGTATTTTTTCTTGGTTACTTAAAGAAAAAGAAGCTTGGTATCCAATAAACAGGAAATCTAATAGCAGAGAGACAGAGGGAAGCCTCAGGATGATGATAAAGGGAAGCCCTAGGAAATCAGCTATGCAGAAGATAGAAACTAGCCAGTTTAGATTAGAGTGGGAGAACAGAGGACTCCAAGGATGCTTCCAGCAGTGTCATTGAGAGAATATGTGAACTGTTAGACCATATGGAGAGTCATAGGTCTTTTGGAAAATGTGGCAATGAATTAGAGATTGGCTTTTGAAAATGAAGTAAACAACAACAAAATGAGGAATAACTCCAGAGAACACCAAAAGCAAATGAAACAGAGTGCATGCATAGCTCAGGGGTAAATTATATCTACATAGTCATAGTAACTTAAGCACTGACAATTGATGTAATGTTAAATTGTGATTGTGATATAATTTTAGAGGAAGGATTTGGGTGCAAGAGGGGAGAAGGAGAGAGAGTCAGCTGTCGGTATGTGTGAGTGAAATAAAGGAGAGAGAAAGAGAAGTGCCGTTTTCCAGAGGTCCATAGGTAAAAGTCAGTAGGTCATTCTGAAAATACAAAAAACCAAGAAGAATTAAGAGAGATTACTTCTGGGCAGCAAGAATCAGAGTAAATCAAGGGATTGTTATATTAATTATATGCCTTTTAGTAACTTCTTATTATAAAAAGTATATACATGTATTGCATTTTTAAGCTTTTAAAAATGAATAGAAAATAGTATATATATGTGCATATGAGACTGGAATAATTTTCAGTGACTAGAATGGTTTATGTAGAAAAGCAGGCCAGAGGAGTTGGTGGCAGAGTAGAATGACACTAGGCTTGCCTCATCCCATGAATATAGCTAGATAACTATCAAATTATCCTAAATACTCCAGAAATCAATCTGAATACTAGCAGAACAAACCTCACAGCTAAACATAGAGAAGAGGCCACATCAAAGAAGGTAAGAAGTATGGATACATGCTTTGGAAGAGAAATGGAGTATGGCTGCTATGGTAGGGATGGAGCTGTGATCATGGAGAAGAGCTAGAGGCAGACAAGCACATAGGAGAGCTCACAGGGAAAATGAATCCCCATAGTAATTAGCTTGGAAAGTAAGAGGTCCCAAATTTTGTGAGTTCTTGCAAACAGTGGGGCTTAAAGCCTAGAGTTTTAAAGGTCAACACACATGGCTCTGGGAGAGCTCAGAGGACATTGGGACTGCTCTTGGGGAGAAAGCAAGCAAACAGCCTACAGACATGCAGTGTGGAAATAGCAATCTGAAGAGCACCTGGGGCATACAGTGGGGAGGTGATTTGCTCATCTCCTGGAGCTCATCCCAGAGAGAGAGGATTCACAGAGACCCGTCCAGGAAAAAGGAACTGGCAGGCATTATTTCCCTCCCTTCACCATAAGCACAGGGCCACCTAGGAGAACCAGCACAGCAATACTTGGCTCCCTAACTTGCTTATACCAAGCCCCACCCTCATGCTGTGGTAGAACAGCCCCTCCCAGTCTTGCCTCAGTCCTAGCATGTCACCCCTTCCCCCAGAAGACAGGTCCAAGCCCCTGCTCACCTCACATCTCCCGATGTGGGAGTTTTGTGGAGCCTTGGTTCTAGTGACAGTGGTTATAGGTCACATTTCACAAGCAGACCAGAACACACCTAGTTAAAAGGTGCCGCATTCAGTCCAGGGAATAAACACTACCCACAACAGTCAAAGAGAGACTCCGCAGACAACTGACCTCAAAGATAAAGCCACCAGGATGCAAAATCAGAGCAAAAGCAACAGATATTAGAGACATTTCCAGAAGCGCTAAGGTCTAAGCAGCAGGGGACACTACCTAGCAAGGCACTATAGGATCTCTTCTTCATAAGGCCATTACCGTCAAGAAAAAGAGATACAGGTGACTTTCATAACACATAGAAACAGCCACAGAGATTTAATCAAAATCAGAAGACAGAGAAATTTATCCCAAATAAAAGAACAGGACAAGGCCACAGCCAGGGATCTGAGTGGAATAGATATAAATAACATGCCTGATAGAAAATTTAAAGTAATGATCATAAGCTACTCACCAGACTTGAGGAAAGTGTGGAAGACATGTGTGAGACCCTTAACACAGAGATAAGGAATAATGCAAAATAGATAAAAAGCTTAATAAATGAAATAAGAATCACACTTGATGCAAAAAACAGCACAATGGAAGATGCAGAGGAACAAATTAGTAACTTAGAAGATGGAGTAATGAAAATTAAGCCAACCACAAGAGAAAAAAGAATTATGCAAAATGAAAATAGACTTAGGGTACTCAGTGAGTCCATTTGCAACAGCATTTGTATTACAAGAGTCCTGGAAAAAGAGACAAAAAGGAGCAGGAAATTTATTTGAAGAAATAATAGCTGAAAACTTCATTTAGGGAGGGGAAACAGACACCAGATCCAGGAGGCACAGAGAACTATCATCAAAATCAAAAAAGCAGATCCGCACCAAAACATATTGTAATCAAATTGGCAAAATACAGTGATAAAAAAAAATCTAAAAGCAGCAAGTCAAAAGAAGACAGTAACTATAAAGGAAAACACATTAGCCTAGCAGGGGATTTTTCAGCAGAAACTTTAAAAGCCCGAAGGGAATGACCTAACATTTGAAGTGCTAAATGGGAAAAATCTGCAGCCAAGAATACTCTATCCAGCAAGGCTATCATACAGAATAAAAGGAGAGATAGAGAGTTTCCCAGACAGATGAAAACTAAATGAGCTTGTGACCAGTGAATCAGCTATGCAAAAAATTAAAAAAATTAAAAAAAAATATTTTTTTTTTACTTAAAAAAATATTTTTTTATTTTATTTAAATTCAAGATAGTTCGTATTGGTTTCAGGAGTAGAATTTAGTGATTCATCACTTACATATAATACCCACTGCTTGTCCCAACAAATGCTCTCTTTAATACCCACCACCCATTTAGCCCATTCCCTCCACCAAACTCTCCTCCAGCAAACTTCAGTTTGTTCTCTTAACTATAGAATCTCTTATGGTTTGCCTCCCTCTCTGTTTTTATCTTATTTTTTTTTCTTCCCTTTCCTTATGATCATCTGCTTTGTTTCCAAGATTCCACATATGAGTGAAGTCATATGGTGTTTTTTTTTCTCTGATTGACTTATTTTCCTTAGCATAATACTCTCTATTTCCATCCAGCCGTGCAAGAAATATTAAAGGGGACTCTGAGTGAAAGGGGAAGACATAAAGTGACAGTATAAAAGTAGGACATACAAAAGCAGTAAAAATAAATACTCTGTAAAAAATCAGTTATGGAACTCACAGAATAAAAGTACATAAAGTATTAAAAACATAAATACTAAATATATTTATTTATATATTTTATAATATATTTATTTCTATAATTTACGATATATTTATTTATAATAAATACTAAATGTAAATAAATAAATAAAAAACATAGATACTTCTGTAAAAAATCAGTCATGGAACTCACAGAATAAAAGTACATAAAGTACAAAAAACATAAACCTAAAGTGCAGGGTGGAGTAAAGATGAGTTCAAACCTAAACGACCATCAACTTTATAATATAGATTGCTATATGCAGAAGAGATTATATACAAACCTAATGATAACCATATATCAAAACCCACTAATAAACATGCAAAGAATAAAGAGAAAGAGATACAAATATAGCACTAAGGAAAATAAGTAACCCGTGAAAGAGAGAAAGAAAAAGGATCAGAAAAAATATTAACAATTACAAAACACATAATAAAACAACAGTAAATACATATCTATCAGTAATTACTTTGAATGTAAATGCACTAAATTCTCAAATCAAAGACAGTGGATAAAAAAACAATACCCATCTATATGCTGCTTACAAAAGACTCATTTCAATCTTAAGGACACCTGCAGATTAAAAGTGAGGGGTTGGAGAAACATCTATCATGTAAACAGATTTCAAAAGAAAGCTGGAGTAGCAATACTTATAATAGACCAAATAAACTTCAAAACAAAGACTGTAACAAGAGACAAAGAAGGACACTATATAATTGTAACAGGACAATCCAAACAGATGATACAATAGTTGTAAATATTTACACACCCAATATGGGAGCACCCAAATACATAAAATAGCTAATAACACACATAAAGGTACTAATTGATAATATAATAGTAGGATACTTTAACACCCCACTTACATCAAAGTACAAATCATCTAAACAAAATCAAGAAGAAAACAATGCAATGGCTTTAAATGATTCACTCAAACAGGTGGATTTAACAGATATATTCAGAACATTCCATCCTAAAGCAGCAGAATACACATTATTTTCAAGTGCACATGGAACATTTGCTAGAATAGATAACATATTAACCCACTAAACAAACCTCAACAAATTCAAGATGGAAGACATGCTATATATGTTTTCTGACACCAGGGTTATGATACTAGATGTCAAACACAAGAAAAAAAATCTAGAAAGACCGCATGGAGGTTAAATAATGTGCTACTCAACAGCCAGAAAATAAAATAAACAATAAACAATAAACAATTAAAAGTACATGAAAACAATGAAAATGAAAACACCACGGTCCAGAACCTATGGGATACAATAAAAGTTGTTCCAAGAGGGAAGTTTATAGAAATACAGGCCCACCTCAAGAAGCAAGAAAGGTGGGGTACCTGGGTGGCTCAGTGGATTAAGTCTTTGCCTTCAGCTCAGGTCATGATCTCAGTGTCCTGGGATCGAGGCCCGCATCAGGTTCTCTGCTCAGCAGGGAGCCTGCTTCCCCTTCTCTCTCTGCTTGCCTCTCTGCCTACTTGTGATCTCTCTCTCTGTGTCAAATAAACAAAATCTTTTAAAAAAAAAAAGCATAAAAGGTTTCAAATAAACAACCTAACCTTGTACCTGAAGAAGCTAGAAAAAGAAGAACAATCAAAACCTAAAACTAGCATAAGGCAAGAAATAGTAAAGATTAGAGCAGAAACAAATGAAATAGAAAGTAAAATGTCAAAGGACAGATCAAAGGAACTGTAACCAAAGGAACTGGTTAAAGAATCAATAAAATTGATAAACCTCTAGCCAGATCAAGAAGGAAGGAGAAAAGACTCACATAATAAAATCACAAGAGAGGAGAAACAACAACCAACACCCCAGAAATACAAATAATTAGAATATTATAAAAACTATATGCCAAAAAACTGGATGACCTAGAAGAAATGGATACATTTCTAGAAATGTATAAATTACCAAAACTGAACAAGAATAGAAAATTTGAACAAACTGATAAGCAGTAAAGAAACTGAGTTAGTAATAAAAAAATTGCCAACAGGGGCGCCTGGGTGGCTCAGTGGGTTGGGCCGCTGCCTTCGGCTCAGGTCATGATCCCAGGTCCTGGGTTCGAGCCCCACATCGGGCTTTCTGCTCAGCAGGGAGCCGGCTTCCTCCTCTCTCTCTGCCTGCCTCTCTGCCTACTTGTGATTTCTCTCTGTCAAATAAATAAATAAAATCTTTAAAAAAAAAAAAAAATTGCCAACAAACAGAAATCCGGGACCAGATGGCTTCATAGGCAAATTCTACCAAACATTTAAAGAAGATTTAATACCTAGTCTTCTGAAACTATTTCAAAAAATAGAAAAGGATGGAAAACATCCAAATTCTATGAGGCCAGCATTATCTCAGTAGCAAAACCAGATAAAGACACCACTAAAAAAGAGAAGTACAGGTCAGTATGCCTGATATACATAGATGCAGAAATCTCAGCAGAATACTAGCAAACCAAATCCAACAATATATTTAAAAAATCATTCACCACAATCACGTTGGATTTATTCCTGGGTCGCAGGTGTGGTTCAGTGTTTGCAAATTCATCAACGTGGTACATCACTTCACTAAGAGAAAAGCTAAGAACCACATGATTGTTTAAATATCTGCATAAAAGCATTTGACAAAGTAGAATATCCATTGATGATAAAATCCCTCAACAAAGAAGGGATAGAGGGAACATACCTCAACATAGTAAAGGCCTGATATGAAACCCCACAGCCAGCATCATCCTAAATGGAGAAAAACTAAGAGATTTTCCTCTAAGTCAAAAACAAGACAAGAATGTCCACTTTTACCAATTTTATTCAACATTCTACTAAAAGTTCTAGCCACAGCAATCAGACAACAAAAAGAAAGAAAAGGCATCCAAATTGGTAAGGAAGAAATAAAACTTGGTATTTACAGTTAACATCATACTCTAGATAGAAAACCCAAAGGACTCTACCAGAAAACTTCTAGAATCGATACACAAATTAAGTAGTCACGGGGTACAAAATTAACATATAGAGATAATGTTGTCTTTCTCTGCACTAATAATGAAGTAGCAGAAAACAAAATTAAGAAAACGATCCCATTTACAGTTGTGCCAAAAACACCTAGGAATAAACCTAACCAAAGAGGTATCTATTTGATCTATACTCTGAAAGAAATTAAAGACAATGCAAAGAAATGAAAAGGTATTCCATGCTCATGGATTGGAATAACAAATAATTGTTAAAATGTTTATACTACCCAAAGCAATCTACAGATTTAATGCAATCTCTATGAAAATACCAAGAGCATTTTTCACAGAACTAGAACAAAGAATCATAAAATTTGTGTGGAACCACCAAGGACCTCAAATAGCCAAAAGAGTCTTGGAAAAAAAAAAAGCAAAGCTGATAGCATCCCAATTCTGGACTTACACACCTAGATTAATGGAACAGAGTAGAAAACCCAGAAATAAATCCACAACTATATGGTCAGTTAATCTTTGACAGCACAGGAAAGAGTAGCCAGTGGGAAAAAGTCTCTTTAACAAATGGTGTTGGGAAAACTGGACAGTTACAAAAGAAAGAAATTGGACCTCTTTCTTACACCATACACAAAAATAGATTTAAAATGGACTAAAGACTTAAATGTGTGACCTGAAACCATAAACATCCCAGAAGAGAACACAGGAAGTAACCTCTTTGACATTGGCCATAGCAACTTCTTTCTAGATATGTTTCCTGAGGCAAGGGAAACAAAAGCAAAAATAAAGTATTAGAACTACATCAAAATAATAGCTTCTGAGCAGTGGTCGACAAAACTGGAAAGCAGCCTATGGAATAGGAAAAGATATTTGCAAGTGACATATCTGATAAAAGGTTAGTATCCAAAATATAAAGAACTTATATAACTCAACACCTGAGAAACAAGTAATCTATTTAAAAATGGGCAGAAGATCTGAACAGCCTAACAGATACATGGAAAGATGCTTAATGTCACTAATCATCAGGGAAATGCACATGGAAAACTACAATGAGATATCACCTCACACCTGTCAGAATGGCTAAAATCAACCACACAGGAAACAACAGATGTTGGTGAGGATATGGAGAAAAACGAACGTTCGTGCAGTATTGTTTGGAATGCAAACTGGTGCAGCCACTGTGGAAGACAGTATGGACATTTCTCAAAAAGTTAAAAATAGATCTGCCCTTTCATCCAGCAGTCCCACTACTGGCTATTTACCCAAAGAATAAGAAAACACTAATACAAAGGAGTACATGCACCCCTATGTTTGTAGTAGCATTATTTATGATAGGGAAGATAAGGAAGTAGCCCAAGTGTCCATCTACTGATGTTCAGGAAGCTGTGGTACACACACACACACACACACACACACACACACACACACACACAGTGGAATGTTATTCGCCCTAAAAAAGAATGAAATCTTGCCATTTGCAATGACATAAATGGAACTAGAGTGTATAATTCTAAGCAAAATAAATCAGAGAAAGATAAATACCATATGATTTCACTGATAAACAAAACAAGTGAACAAAGGGAAAAAGAGAAAGAGCAAGAGAGGAATTAAGAAACTGATTCTTAATTATAGAGAACAAACTAATGATTACCAGAGGGTAGGGGGATGGGTTAAATAAGTGATGGGGATTAAGGTTGTGCACTCATTGTGTTGAGTACTAGTGATGTATGGATTGTTCAAAACTATATTTTACACCTGAAACTAATGCAACACTGACTGGAATAATTATGTTAATTAACTGGAATTAAAAAGTTAAAATTTTTAAAAATTTAAAAATTTAGGAAAGCCTAAAAATTCAAAGAATAAAATGGTTTGCGTATCTTAACTTGTTTAGCAAATACCGAAAAACATAAACTACTTTTTTAAAAGTTACATCTTTCCCAAGACACTACATTTTAGCAGTTATGGGGCTAGATTGTGTTCTGCTGCTGTTTGCTGTCAGAATTTTCTGTCTGTAGTAGAAATGGTCATGAAAGACTGGTCCTCTCTTGGGAAACATTCCTTTATTTGAGATTGTCCTTGTTACTTATTTTTATGGAATGATGATGGTAGTAGATAGTGTTGTACTTTGGTTTGTTTTTAAAAATTTGTTTCTTCACTTGGCAAAATTTAAAACTTGGCAATTCCATGTGGGTTCCCAAAACCTCTTTAGAATATTTTCCTGTTTATGAAATCCAAAAACCTAGTAGTCACTAGATTAGATCATTTAATTTGGCTGTATTGATTGTTTTAGGTGAAATCTAGTTCCATTTGGTTTGTCTTTCCTTGCTTTGTCTACAAATGCCATGCCTGATGTTCTCCCTAAATGTCAGAGTCCCCTAATGATCATTTTTTTACAAGCCTTTTGTAAAAAGAAATCTGCATGTTACCCACCAGTTTTTTAACAGCACACATTAACTTTGCCATCATATCCATAATCATTA
This sequence comes from Enhydra lutris kenyoni, assembly GCF_002288905.1. Taxonomy (NCBI): domain Eukaryota; kingdom Metazoa; phylum Chordata; class Mammalia; order Carnivora; family Mustelidae; genus Enhydra; species Enhydra lutris. The sequence goes on from NW_019154095.1 coordinate 40,931,877, forward strand.
AATAGTTGATCCATTTTTCTTAGGTATTTAAATAATACTGCATGCATTTTATAAAGACACTTAGAATTTGTTTTCCTTATGTTCTAAAAATTATGAAGCATCTTTATTATGGTACAAGCCTGGCAGTTCTTAACAAGGTTTACCAACAGGAAGGTCTAACAACTGATTATAGCAAGTATACTTCAGTTATTGAATTCAATAATTGAAGTTATTGGTATATTTCTTCAAAAGAATGGCTTAGCTATCTAAATCCAAATAAGTTTTTGATAAGTTATACTACAAGAGGATTAAGTTATAAGAATTAAAAACAAAATCAGGAGATAATTATAAATGCAAAATGAGTTTGAAAATCATGAATAGTCTGAATCAGGTCAGAGAATAGTTAGACATTTGCTGAAGAGTATTTTGGATGTTCATCATAACTCGCATGGAAGAATGTGGTGATTCACTAAGAACATAGCTACATTAACTTTTCCCAAGCTGTCTGGCTCTAAGGATTGCTATATTAAGTTACAGCTATATAATGTTTTTGTATACTAATTTTTAATGCCCACATTGGTTTGAAAAATGGAGGGTACTTATAAAATATATGTTGCAGTCTTTCTATCTTTCATGAGAATCTCACTTAGTGAGAGTACCTCTTCTGCCTGGGATCCATACCGCTTCTTAAGAGTGTTTTGACAGGGTCATGGCAAGGTCATTTGGGGAAGGACAAAGAAGAAAGTGTAAAGTAGTGAATAAAAACATGGGTTCTGGAGTCTTATGTTTGAGTTCCAGTTTTGCCACTTACTAATGACTCCGTCACTGGGGTTGCCAGATTTAGCAAATAAAAATACAGAAAACCCAGCTAAATGTGAAGTGCAGATAAATTATAATATTTAGCATAAATATCTCTCATGCCAAGTTTGGGGACATATTTAAGTCATTCATTGTTTATCTGAACTTAACATTTAACTTGGCATCCTGAATTTGATCTGACAGCCTACAGCATTCAGCAAGTAACAGTCCACCTTATTCCCAGCTTTAAGATCAATGGAGTAAATTATACTTGTAGAGGGTTAAGTTAAATAATGTACATAAGTGCTCAGTTCACAGTCCAGTACACAGTAGCACTCAATAAATGTCAAATATATGGAAGACCTTCTTCCAGTTGTCAGACATCTAGCCTGGCATCCTAAAACAGATAGGGCTCTAGCCCTAAAATGTTGTTAGACATTCATTTGGAGTTCTGTGCCAATTTCTAAGATCCTTGAGTGAAGAGTATACTAGTCTGAGTGGTCAGAAACTTTGTACTCTTGTGTTTTAAAATTTGGGGAGGAAGAATTATATAGCCCAGGCTAGTTCGTATACACAGGTGGAAATAGGAAGTGAACGCCTATATTTTTTAAAGAAATCAAAGGTCAAGGAAAAAATTATAAAGGCTTTAGAGTCAAACTGCCTATGATTCCATTTTGAGATCTGCCACTTAATAGCACTTAAAGTCTATGCACTCTATTTTCCTTCTCTGTAAAATGGGAATAATACCTGTGGGTAGTGGTATAAAGAATAAATGATGATGTAGGTTATTTATAACCCTAGGAACAGGTCTTGGCACTTGTTAACCACTCAGTAAATCTTAGTTTGTTGGCATAATTTGTCCATGATGCCAAACTGCCAGTTTGTTTCAGAATAAGTGATTCTCCCAATGCCCAGCATATGTTTGCCATGGGATATTGATTGGCTAAGGGGCATGGAATGGATAGATTCGGATATCTAAATTCAAATGTTCTATAAAATCTGAGGAGGGCAGAAGTAGACTGCATGTAACAAAAGTAGTTCTTTTTATTTATGTGTCACTTAGCCAGTGTACAAATGGTTTCATATCATCTTCACAATTCTGTGAGGTAGGTGTTGTTTTACTGTCTTTACAGATGAAGAAAGCAGAGGTTTAGTGTTAGTGGCCAAAAGTCATAACAGGTGATTCAAGAGGCAGGTTTGGTACAAGTCTACTGATTTCTAGTTCATTGTTCTTTTTTCTACATTTACTGATTCCTATCGTAATTGCTGTATTAGGATTATTAGCATTGAGGTCTTTGTCTTCTCAATGGTTTTTTTTTTTTTTTAACATTTGCTGTGGTTGAGACAATTTATGAGGCACTGTGGAGACAAAAGAGAGGCAGTAGACTTGATTACATGTGCAATAAGTTTAAAATTTATTACCATCTAGTTTTCAGTTGAAGTGATGCATACATGCTGTGGTAAACATTCGAATAGTGTAGTTTATACATTGAAAGTTCTCTCTCTCTCCCCATTTCCCCAATCGCCCTCTCCAGAGGCAATCACCGTCAGTGGTTTCTTCTGTATTTCAGAAAGGTTCTGTGTAAACATTATGTTTATATATTTATATTTATATACATGGGCACTGTTTTATACCTTTTTTCTTTTAACAATATATTGTAATATACTTCATTTTTAGTTTAAATGACTTTAAATACTAATGGGTGACAGTATATCTCTGGTGCTATTATTAAAACTGTCTTATCCAATTTTTTATTTGTGCTTGAGGCATGTAAAAATGGGCCACCCTTCTCCCATAATTTAGGAAGATAGCCTGATACATCCGAGATCTGCCACTGCCATCACCTCAGTCCAGGTCACATCATCTCTATCCAGACACCACCAGTCTTTCTGCTACTTCCCTTGCTCTCTTCTAGTTCTTTCTCCAGACAGAAACCAGGGTGACCTATAAGAACATGAACTAGACCAGGTCTCTCCTCCATGGTTGCCCAGCACACACAGAAGTTCTTTGTTTTCTGGTCAAAAAACCCTGTGTGACCTGTCTACCTATTTGCCCTTGCCACAGGCCTTCAGACCCACCATGCTCAGTTACACCAAGGAGCTGCTTACCGATCTTCCCTTTATCTTTGTGAAGCTGCTCATTGTCACTCATTAAATTTCCTTGCATAAAAGTTTTCTTGTCCATCCTGTTGAAAGCTAGTCTTTTAAGTTAACCTTATATTGAATACCTTATGGTAATTATCTAGAAGTGTACCAGAAAATGACAGAATTATCTTGATGTGTTTGTGTTTTCTTATTCCTTTATTGTCTGTTTCCACCCCACTAAATCTAAGTTCTTTGCTTGTGTTTTTCACCACTGAACTTTCAGTGCCTATATTAATACCTGACAACCTGATAGGTAGTAGAGACTCAGTAAATATTTGACTGAATATATGAATGAATGAGTGAATAGTTTTAAGAGATTTGTTTAGACTATATTGTTATACATGTTACAACTGTTTACTGTACTATTGATGTTACAATAGGAATTAACGTCTTCTGGTAGTGAAGAAGGAAACTATACTATTTTGTATAAATACTTATACTATATATTATACTATTACAGAAAAAAATATTATTGGTAGTTATGAAAAATAATTTTAAAAAGTTACTTAAAAATTTCCTCTGACATATTAGCATATGTTATGATAAAATATTTGTTGTAGTTATTGTACAATAGAGTGATACAATAAATATGAATTATGTGACATATGCCATTTGAAACAGTTTATGAAGATTCAGTGATGTTGAGGATAATTTGAACTACTATCAATTCGTGTTGTCTGTGATAAGTTTTAGGTGTACAACATAATGATTTGATATTTGTATATATTATAAAATGATCACCTTACATAGTTATAGAACATTTTTTCCTTGTGATGATGAATTTTAACTTAATCTACTCTCTTAACAATTTTCAAATATGCAGTAGAGTATGAACTATATTCACCGTGCTGTACATTACATCCCCATAACTTATTTTTGTAACTGGAAGTTAGTACCTTTTGACCCCTTCACCCATTTTATTCACCTCTCAGTCTGGCAACCATCAGTCTATTCTATGTATCTACAAACTTCCATTTTTGGTTTGTTGTTTTTGTTTTAGATTCCACATATAAGTGATATCATACAGTATTTGCCCTTCTCTGTTTGACTTGTTTCACCTAGCATAATGCCCTCAAGTTCCATCCATATTGTATCAGATAGCAAGATTTCACTCTTTTTATGGCTGAATAATATTCCATCATATATACGCCACACCTCATCCGTTCATCTGTCAGTGGATACCTAGGTTGTTTCTGTATCTTGGTGATTGTAAATAATGCTGCAGTAATCATGGGGCTGCGTATATCTTTTTGAATTAGTACTTTTTATTTTCTTTGGATAAATGCCAGGAACTGGAATTACAGGATCATATGATATGTCTAGTTTTAATTTTTTTGAGGAACCTCTCTGATGTTCTCCATAGTGACTGCACCAATATACATTCCCACCAACAGTGCACTAGGGTTCCTTTTACTCTGCATCCTTGCCAGCATTTGTTCTCTCTTGTCTTTTTGATACAAACCATTCTAACAGGTGTGAGGTGATAATTCATTGTGGTTTTGATTTACATTTCCCTGATGATTAGTGATGTTGAGCATCTTTTCATGTACCTGCTGGTCATCTCTTTGGTAGGGGGATGTCTATTCAGGTTCTCTTTGGAAAAATGCCTATTTAGATCCTCTGTCTGTATTTTAATTGGATTTTTCCCTGCTGTTGAGTTATGTATATTATATTTTACATATTAAACCCTAATCACATATATGATTTGCAAATATTTTTTCCCATTCAGTAGGTTGCCGTTTTATTTTGTTGATGATTCCTTTGCTCTGCAGAAGCTTTTTAGTTTGATACAGTCCCACTTAACTAATTGTTACTCTTTGCTCCTTTGCAAAGGCAAAACCATCATTACCAATACTGGCATAAAAGAACTTACCCTCTATGTTTTCTTCTAGGAGTTTTATGATTTTAGGCCTTACTTTCAAGTTTGTAATCCTTTTTGTGTTAAAATTTATGTATGGTATAAGATAGTGAGTGGTCCAGTTTCATTCCTTTGCATGTAGCAGTCTAATTTTCCCAACACAATTTATTGATGAGACTGTACTTTCTCCATTTCAGATTCTTTGCTTCTTTGTTGTAAATTAATTGATCATATATATGTGGATTTTTTTCTGGGCTTTCTATTCCATTGATCTGTGAAATCTGTTTTTATGCCAGGATCATGCTGTTTTAGTTACTGTAGCTTTGTAATATAGTTTGAAATCAGAGCGTATGATGCCTCCAACTTTGTTCTTCTTTCTCAAGATTGTTTTGGCTGTTTGAGGTCTTTTGTGGTTCTTTCCATCTTTTAGAATTGTTTGTTCTGTTTATTGAAAAATGCCATTGGAACTTTTATTTGGGTACAATGGACATTTTAATGGTATTCTTCCAGTCCCTGAACACATAATATCTTTCCATTTATTTGTAATCTTCTATAGTTTCTTTCATTAATATCTTAAGTTTTCACTGTATAGGTCTTTTACCTTCTTGGTGAAATTTACTCCTAGGTATTCTTTTTGATATAATTATAAAGTAGAATTATTTTAATTTCTCTTTCTGATTCTTTGTTATTAGTGTATAGAAACACTACAGATTTTCATATATTGACTTTGTATCCTGCAGCTTTATTGAACTCTTTTATTAGATCCAGTACTTTTTTTGATGGAGTCTTCAGGGTTTTTTATATGTAATATCATGTCATCTGCAAATAATCATCATTTTACTTCTTTTTTTATTTCCCCAACTTGAATGCCTTTTTCTTTTTCTTACCTAATTGCTCTGGCTGGGACTTCCAGTACTGTGGTCAATAAAAGTGACAAGTGTAAGTATCTTTGTCTTGTTCCTGACTTGAGGAGAAGTTTTGAGCCTTTTCACTGCTGAGTAGTATGTTAGTTGTGCACTTGTCATATATGGCCTTTATTATGTTAGGGGATCTGTTTACAGTTTTAGAAAGTGAGAAAAAAATTCTAGTTAAAATTGTTGCTTAAAAAGGAACTTAGTACAGATATTGAACCATTATATTGTGTACCTAAAACTAATCTAATGTTATATGACAATTATACCTCTATTTTTAAAAAAGAAACTTAATGGCTATTTACTGTTTGAATTTTTGCTTACATTTGCAATAGTGTCATTCATACTAGCATATTCAAGAACTTTTCCCTAAGACATAATAGCTAATCAAATGGAAAGCAATTGTAAGGTGTAGTAAAGGCACTTTAGGGGAAATGTGCTCTGTGTAAATTCTCATAACACCTTACTGACCAACCCATCCCTCAAAATGAATGAATGAAAATACGTGTGTGTGTATTTGGAGTATTGCATTAGTAGAAATGTTAATTGGGAATTATCGTTTTATTTATTTTCATGTTTGGTTTAGTGGTACCTCCAGAACTGCTCACCAAATCTTTTGTGTGCCTGTTTAGTATTATCTTTGGCTGCGTTTCTTTTCCCTTCAGTAATAATGAAGGAATGGTGGTTTCTATTTTAGCTCATAAAGATACATTTGACAACAGGCAATCACGCAAGCCCCATGTTCCTCTCTCCCCACTTAGAGAATCAACTCTCTCTCTGTGTCAAATAAATAAGTAAAATCTTTAAAAAGTTAATGTCAGTCAGATAGATGCTCACCCCCACACTTTAAATCCTTAGATCCAGAGATTGAAGCTGTTTTCCTTCTATAAAATTTTTCCTTAAAGAAAATACATTCAATATCACATCAGATTATTAGTTACTGTGTGTGTAAAAGCATCTTGCACATTGTAAATAGGAAGCAAAGTTAGACTGTCTTAGCTGACTAATTCTCCATTAGGTAAAGCTCAGTGAGGTTTAGCATCACATTTTGTCACCCTCACGTAAGAGGCCCCTGAAGGCAGAATGTATTTGTCTGCACCTAGCATCATGTCACTCCAGCCAACAGAATGCTCTAAAAAATGTTTATTATGTGATGAATTACACATATTAAGTATACCTCAGATTCTCTTTCAATAACAAAAGCATTTTTAAATTAGTTTTCTAGTGTCTATTTTGGGTTTTTGCTGGCACGTCTACGCAACTGAGTCAGACAGATAGTGGTTCGATATTTCTGCCATTGCTGGCTGGGTTTTTAAGTGCACCACAACAGAGAAGGTTCAAGTTAATTGTCCAAGACATAGATTTTGATTCTATTTACATGGTGGCTGTATCCAAAAAACAGATCTAACTATAGATATGCGAAAAAAAAACAAAGTAAGTTACTTTATATTGAGCATGCTTCTGTCACCCTGAGTGAGAACTAGAGATGAATGTTTATGATGTTACTTGTAAATATATGTTCTTTAGTGCAGTACTCTTTAAACTTTGGTAAATGAAAATTACCTAGTGGGTTCGGGAACACAAGTGGCTTAAAGGGGATCAATCTTGAGAAACTCATCTTTAGTACTTTCTCCCTAAAATGGATCTGCCCTATTAATGCTCTGTGGTCAAAGCTTCAGGCTGTTTATTCTGTGCCTCTACTTGACAGTTGCCACTTAAAAAAAGGAGGGGGGGTATAACTCTCACCCATAATCTTATTTGGTACATTGAATACACGTGAAATCCCGCAGGACTAGAAGGGGCAAACAAAAAAATCCATTCTAAAGACTGATTTTAGGGAAACCTCTATGTGGAGGGTAATGCAGTTATTCAATATTATTCTAAGGCATAGAAAATAAAATAAAAATAGAACACCATTGCTTTGACCTATTTTGAGTTTCTCTAAACAATTTGAAATTAATTTAATTACGAGTTTTATCATTAGTTTTAAAATAACGTCTTTTCAAACATAGTCTCTCTTTGATAATAACTTACAGAGTAGTGCATATTTAATTTTATACTTAAAAGTCTGCTTAATCTGAATATCTGCATGATATTTGCCTTGGAAAAGAGAGCCCTGGTGTTAATGGTGTTAATGGTGTCATAGTTCTTCCTGGGTACAAATTTCGCTGTGGTTACTGTCTCACTAAAGGAAATTGGAAGCAATCCAATTTTTTTTTGTACTTTTTATAATAATTGAAAGAACACATAAAGGAAAAAAATCATTGGAGTTTAGAGATGATTGAACTAAAATACATGAATATCGTAGATTGCAAAATTTGTCTCTCTGTGAGGAGGGGTGGGAGGAAGGGAGAAGGAGGAAGAGAGAGAGAGAGAGAGAGAGACAGAGAGAAACTCAGGTTACACAATGCATGGTAATGGGAAAACTTCAGAGAACCATGTGTGGGCTGTCAGCGATGGTGTTCAGCAATGAATAAAATTGCATTTTGTGATTTCAATGAGAAGCAATCAAAAGTTAGAACAAAGACTTAAAAGTAAATTTAGACCAAGAAACCTTAATTTCTGTAATTTAAGCAATTTACTTTTGCTTTCTTGTTCTTAAAATTTAATGAACTTCAAATTTGAAGAATCATTCCGTCCTGTTTAATCTCAGTGGAGGCATTTGACTGTTGTCTAGCTCCTGGGTTAAACTGCAGGAAATTCACTTAAATAAATATTTGGTAAGAATACCTGGGTGGCTCAGTCAGTTAAGTGCATGCCTTCGGCCCAGGTCAAGGGGGTCCTGGGATCCTTGCTCCACAAGGAGGGAGCCTGCTTCTCCTTCTGCCTTCTGCTCCCCCTGCTTGTATATGCTCTCTCTTTCTCACTCCGACAAATAAACAAATAAAGTCTTTAGAAAAAATTAAATGGTTGGTAAATTTGCAAACTGGTTTTTAACAACAGGTTCATATAAAAGTCAGGAGTAGAGCATTTAGAAGTATTTATATATTTTCTCTACTGGGAATCTGATGCAGTAGATATGGGATGAGAAGATCTGGATGGAGCTCAAAAATCAATGTTTTTTAAAAAATTCTTTGACCGATTTTGTCAGCCACTAGGTAAGAGATTATGGAAATATTTCTGAAAATCAGCCTTTCTTTACTTAGATATCTGTCTTACATTTGTACCTTTGTATATTAGTTTCCTAGGGCTGCTATAATGAAGTACCACAAACTTGGTGTCTTAAAACAACAGAAATTTATCTTCTCATAACTTTGGAAGCCAGAAGTCTGAAATCGAGTTGTCAACATGCTGTACTCCTCCTGGAGTGTCTAGGAGAGAGTCCCTGCCTCTTCCAGCTGACGGTGCTGGTTAGCATTCCTTCCCTTGTGTCTGTGTCCGACCGCCGTGTCCATCTTCACATTGCCCTAACTGCTTCTGTCTTTCTGAAATCTTCCTCTTCCATCTTCTACAGACACCACCCAGCGCAGATACCCTCCCCATCTCAAGATCATTAAGTTAATCACATTTCCAGTCTTTTTGCTAGACACAGAAATGTTTACAGGTTCCAGGGATTAGGACCTGGACATCATCTGAGGGTCCATTACTTAGCCCGCCACAATTGTTTATCACCTCACTGCGTGTAATACGTATGGGTCACTGTGGTCTTTGAAGGTTGATTTATCCCTGGCTGTCAGTCCATGGCCACTGGGATCTGACAGCCTTTCATGACAATGTTTGCCTACAGACTTTGCTCTCTTGGAGCTAGGTCGAATAACCCCTCATATAGCTAGGGATAAATTATTTTCCTGAGCTATAGTCTACATCTCCAGTTTCAGCCATTTATATGGCAGATAGCTTTAGTTGTAAGTGGACTAAGACTATAGGATCAGTGGCAAGAGAGGAGTCTAGATGGCGGAGAAGTAGCAGGCTGAGACTACTTCAGGTAGCAGGAGATCAGCTAGATAGCTTATCTAAAGATTGCAAACACCTACAAATCCAACGGGAGATCGAAGAGAAGAAGAACAGCAATTCTAGAAACAGAAAATCAACCACTTTCTGAAAGGTAGGAATGGTGGAGAAGTGAATCCAAAGCGATGGGAAGATAGACCGCGGGGGGGAAGGGTCGGCTCCCGGCAAGCGGCAGAGCAACAGAGCACAAAATCAGGACTTTTAAAAGTCTATTCCGCTGAGGGACATCGCTCCAGAGGCTAAATTGGGGTGAAGCCCACGCGGGGTCAGCGTGGCCTCAGGTCCCGCAGGGTCACAGAAGGATCGGGGGTGTCTGAGTGTCGCAGAGCTTACAGGTATTAGAACGGGGAAGCCAGCTACAGAGACAGAGCTGAGTAGTGAGCTCTAAGCTCGGGGTTACCTTGAACCGGTTGCAGGCTCGGTCAGCTCGGAGCGCGGCCGGAGGCCAGGGTGATGGGAGTAATTGGGTGCTGTTCTCTGAGGGCGCACTGAGGAGTGGGGCCCCGGGCTCTCGGTTCCTCCGGGCCGGAGACTGGGAGGCCGCCATCTTCATTCCTGTCCTCCGGAACTCTACGGAAAGCCCTAAGGGAACAAAAGCTCCTGAAAGCAAACCAGAGCGGATTACTCAGCCCGGCCCCTGGTAAAGGCGGTGCAATTCCACCTGCCGCAAAGACACTTGAGAATCACTACAAGAGGCCCCTCCCCCGGAAGATCAACAAGAAATCCAGCCAGGACCAAGTTCATCTACCAAAGAGTGCAGTTTCAATACCAAGGAGAGCAGCAGAATTCCAGAGGAGGAGAAAGCAAAGCACGGAACTCATGGCTTTCTCCCCATGATTCTTTAGCCTTGCAGTTAATTTAATTTTTTTTTCTTTTTCAATTTTTTTCAATTTTTTTCAATTTTTTTCTCTTCTTCTGCCAAATTTTTTTTAACTTTTACACTTTTCTTTTTTAACGTTTTTTAACTAGTTTATCTAATATATGTATTTTTTTCGTTTTTATATTTTTTCTTTATTCGTTTTCTTTTTTTAATTTTTTTTTTTTCTTTTCTTTCTGAACCTCTTTTTATCCCCTTTCTCCCCCCTCACGATTTGGGATCTCTTCTGATTTGGTTAAAGCATATTTTCCTGGGGTTGTTGCCACCCTTTTAGTATTTAACTTGCTCCTTCATATACTCTTATCTGGACAAAATGACAAGGCAGAAAAATTCACCACAAAAAAAAGAACAAGAGGCAGTACCAAAGGCTAGGGACCTAATCAATACAGACATTGATAATATGTCAGATCTAGAGTTCAGAATGATGATTCTCAAGGTTCTAGCTGGGCTCGAAAAAGGCATGGAAGATATTAGAGAAACCCTCTCCGGAAAGATAAAAGCCCTTTCTGGAGAAATAAAAGAACTAAAATCTAACCAAGTTGAAATCAAAAAAGCTATTAATGAGGTGCAATCAAAAATGGAGGTGCTCACTGCTAGAATAAATGAGGCAGAAGAGAGAATTAGCGATATAGAAGACCAAATGACAAAGAATAAAGAAGCTGAGCAAAAGAGGGACAAACAGCTACTGGACCACGAGGGGAGAATTCGAGAGATAAGTGACACCATAAGACGAAACAACATTAGAATAATTGGGATTCCAGAAGAAGAGGAAACAGAGAGGGGAGCAGGAGGTATATTGGAGAGAATTATTGGAGAGAATTTCCCCAATATGGCAAAGGGAACAAGCATCAAAATCCAGGAGGTTCAGAGAACCCCCCTCAAAATCAATAAGAATAGGTCCACACCCCGTCACCTAATAGTAAAATTTACAAGTCTTAGTGACAAAGAGAAAATCCTGAAAGCAGCCCGGGAAAAGAAGTCTGTAACATACACTGGTAAAAATATTAGATTGACAGCAGACTTATCCACAGAGACCTGGCAGGCCAGAAAGAGCTGGCATGATATATTCAGAGCACTAAACGAGAAAAACATGCAGCCAAGAATACTATATCCAGCTAGGCTATCATTGAAAATAGAAGGAGAGATTAAAAGCTTCCAGGACAAACAAAAACTGAAAGAATTTGCAAACACCAAACCAGCTCTACAGGAAATATTGAAAGGGGTCCTCTAAGCAAGGAGAGACCCTAAAAGTAGTAGATCAGAAAGGAACAGAGACAATATACAATAACAGTCATCTTGCAGGCAATACAATGGCACTAAATTCATATCTCTCAATAGTTATCCTGAATGTTAATGGGCTAAATGCCCCAATCAAAAGACACAGGGTATCAGAATGGATGAAAAAACAAAAACGATCTATATGTTGCCTACAAGAAACTCATTTTAAACCCGAAGACACCTCCAGATTTAAAGTGAGGGGTTGGAAACAATTTACCATGCTAATGGACATCAGAAGAAAGCAGGAGTGGCAATCCTTCTATCAGATCAATTTGATTTTAAGCCAAAGACTATAATAAGAGATGAGGAAGGACACTATATCATACTCAAAGGAACTGTCCAACAAGAACATCTAACAATTGTAAATATTTATGCCCCTAACGTGGGAACAGCCAACTATATAAACCAATTAATAACAAAATCAAAGAAACACATCAACAATAATACAATAATAGTAGCGGACTTTAACACTCCCCTCACTGAAATGGACAGATCATCCAAGCAAAAGATCAACAAGGAAATAAAGGCCTTAAATGACACACTGGACCAGATGGACATCACAGATATATTCAGAACATTTCATCCCAAAGCAACAGAATACACATTCTTCTCTAGTGCACATGGAACATTCTCCAGAATAGATCACATCCTGGGTCCTAAATCAGGTCTCAACCAGTATCAAAAGATTGGGATCATTCCCTGCATATTTTCAGACCACAGTGTTCTGAAGCTAGAACTCAATCACAAGAGGAAATTTGGAAAGAACCCAAATACATGGAGACTACACAGCATCCTTCTAAAGAATGAATTGGTCAACCAGGAAATTAAAGAAGAATTGAAAAAATTCATGGAAACGAATGATAATGAAAACACAACAGTTCAAAATCTGTGGGACACAACAAAGGCAGTCCTGAGAGGAATATATATAGTGGTACAAGCCTTTCTCAAGAAACAAGAAAGGTCTCAGGTACACAACCTAACCCTACACCTAAAGGAGCTGGAGAAAGAACAAGAAAGAAACCCTAAACCCAGCAGGAGAAGAGAAATCATAAAGATCAGAGCAGAAATCAATGAAATAGAAACCAAAAAAACAATAGGACAAATCAACGAAACTAGGAGTGGGTTCTTTGAAAGAATTAATAAGATTGATAAACCCCTGGCCAGACTTATCAAAAAGAAAAGAGAAAGGACCCAAATAAATAAAATCATGAATGAAAGAGGAGAGATCACAACGAACACCAAAGAAATAACAGACAATTATAAGAACATACTATGAGCAACTCTACGCCAACAAATTTGACAATCTGGAAGAAATGGATGCATTCTTGGAGACATATAAACTACCACAACTGAACCAGGAAGAAATAAAAAGCCTGAACAGACCCATAACCAGTAAGGAGATTGAAACAGTCATCCAAAATCTCCAAACAAACAAAAGCCCAGGGCCAGATGGCTTCCCGGGGGAATTCTACCAAACATTTAAAGAAGAACTAATATTCTCCTGAAACTGTTCCAAAAAATAGAAATGGAAGGAAAACTTCCAAACTCATTTTATGAGGCCAGCATCACCTTGATCCCAAAACCAGACAAGGATCCCATCAAAAAAGAGAACTACAGACCAATATCCTTAATGAACACAGATGCAAAAATTCTCACCAAAATACTAGCCAATAGGATTCAACAGTACATTAAAAGGATTATTCACCACGACCAAGTGGGATTTATTCCAGGGCTGCAAGGTTGGTTCAACATCTGCAAATCAATCGATGTGATACAACACATTAATAAAAGAAAGAACAAGAACCATATGATACTCTCAATAGATCCTGAAAAAGCATTTGACAAAGTACATCATCCCTTCCTGATCAAAACTCTTCAAAGTGTAGGGATAGAGGGCATATACCTCAATATTATCAAAGCCATCTGTGAAAAACCCACCGCAAATATAATTCTCAATGGAGAAAAACTGAAAGCTTTTCCGCTAAGGGCAGGAACACGGCAGGGATGTCCATTATCACCACTGCTATTCAACATAGTACTAGAAGTCCTAGCCTCAGCAATCATACAACAAAAGGAAATTAAAGGCATCCAACTCGGCAAAGAAGAAGTCAAACTATCACTCTTCGCATATGATATGATACTATATGTGGAAAACCCAAAAGACTCTACTCCAAAACTGCTAGAACTTGTACAGGAATTCAGTAAAGTGTCAGGATATAAAATCAGTGCACAGAAATCAGTTGCATTTCTCTACACCAACAACAAGACAGAAGAAAGAGAAATTAAGGAGTCAATCCCATTTACAATTGCACCCAAAACTATAAGATACCTAGGAATAAACCTAACCAAAGAGGCTAAGAATCTATACACAGAAAACTATAAAGTACTCATGAAAGAAATTGAGGAAGACACAAAGAAATGGAAAAATGTTCCATACTCCTGGATTGGACGAAAAAATATTGTGAAAATGTCTATGCTACCTAAAGCAATCTACACATTTAATGCAATTCCTATCAAAGTATCGTCCATTTTTTTCAAAGAAATGGAACAAATAATCCTAAAATTTATATGGAACCAGTAAAGACCTCGAATAGCCAAAGGAATATTGAAAAAGAAAGCCGAAGTTGGTGGCATCACAATTCCGGACTTCAAGCTCTATTACAAAGCTGTCATCATCAAGACAGCATGGTACTGGCACAAAAACAGACACATAGATCAATGGAACAGAATAGAGAGCCCAGAAATAGACCCTCAACTCTATGGTCAACTAATCTTCGATAAAGCAGGAAAGAATGTCCAATGGAAATAAGACAGTCTCTTCAATAAATGATGTTGGGAAAATTGGACAGCTACATGCAGAAAAATGAATTTGGATCATTTCCTTACGCCACACACGAAAATAGACTCGAAATGGATGAAGGACCTCAATGTGAGAAAGGAATCCATCAAAATCCTTGAGGAGAACACAGGCAGCAACCTCTTCGACCTCAGCCGCAGCAACATCTTCCTAGGAACATCGCCAAAGGCAAGGGAAGCGAGGGCAAAAATGAACTATTGGGATTTTATCAAGATCAAAAGCTTTTGCACAGCAAAGGAAACAGTTAACAAAACCAAAAGACAACTGACAAAATGGGAGAAGATATTTGCAAAAGACATATCAGATAAAGGGCTAGTGTCCAAAATCTATAAAGAACTTATCAAACTCAACACCCAAAGAACAAATAATCCAATCAAGAAATGGGCAGAAGACATGAACAGACATTTCTGCAAAGAAGACATCCAGATGGCCAACAGACACATGAAAAAGTGCTCCATATCACTCGGCATCAGGGAAATACAAATCAAAACCACAATGAGATAATCATCTCACACCAGTCAGAATGGCTAAAATTAACAAGTCAGGAAATGACAGATGCTGGCGAGGATGCAGAGAAAGGGGAACCCTCCTACACTGTTGGGAATGCAAGCTGGTGCAACCACTCTGGAAAACAGCATGGAGGTTCCTCAAAATGTTGAAAATAGAACTACCCTAGACCCAGCAATTGCACTACTGGGTATTTACCCTAAAGATACAAACGTAGTGATCCGAAGGGGCACGTGCACCCGAATGTTTATAGCAGCAATGTCTACAATAGCCAAACTATGGAAAGAACCTAGATGTCCATCAACAGACGGATGGATAAAGAAGATGTGGTATATATACACAATGGAATACTATGCAGCCATCAAAAGAAATGAAATCTTGCCATTTGCGACGACGTGGATGGAACGTAGAGGGTATCATGCTTAGCAAAATAAGTCAATCGGAGAAAGACAACTATCATATGATCTCCCTGATAATGAGGGAGAGGAGATGCAACATGGGGGATTAAGGGGGTAGGAGAAGAGTAAATGAAACAAGATGGGATTGGGAGGGAGACAAACCATAAGTGACTCTTAATCTCACAAAACAAACTGAGGGTTGATGGGGGGAGGGGGGTTGGGAGGTGGGGGTGGGGTTATGTACATTGGGGAGGGTATGTGCTATGGTGAGTGCTGTGAAGTGTGTAAACCTGGCGATTCACAGACCCGTACCCCTGGGGATAAAAATATATGTTTATTAAAAAATAAAATAAAATTATAAACAAACAAACAAAAAGACTATAGGATCAGTGGCAAACCAGTCATGGTCACCAACAAAGGCATTCCAAGCTTGTGTCCTAGCAACAGTGACTTTTGTTGAAAGCTCATCCTTGAGAATATTACAGTGACCACCATTATTGAATGTATTCTGAGAGAGGCCTTGTTACCTTTTCACATGGGTCTTGACAAGCCAGGCATTTACGGTACTATAAAGTTTGGTCTTAGGAGGAGAGAATGTAGTTAGTTTTAGTTAGTTGATAAGAGAGAATATAGTTAGTTGAATGAATTTAGTCAATTGATTTCTGAGAAATATGATTTCTGAGTCAAAGTTTGTGGAAAATAACTATTGGACCTTGAAAGAAATTAATTACACTGGACTTTATTTTCTTTGATCTATAAAAGGAGGAATTTGTTTGATGTTCTCTAAGGCCCCGTCAGCTCTGAAATCTCATTTTGTTGTTTCTTGAGTGGAAATTTGAGAGTTTTACAAATCATCCCAAAAACATTATTACTAAAAGACTTATCCTTATGCCATTAGTAGGCAGATACAAGTATGACTTTGACTTGGAACTTTCTTGATTGTGTGATAGGAATATAATAGTATTTGTATAAAATAGTTGATAGAAAAATTCTGCTAGTCCCAGGATTCTGACTTGGCTATATTTTATATTACTGTAAATCACTTTTATGTAGGCTTTATGTATAGTGCTTCCACACTCAAAAAATTACATACTTCACACTGATACAGTTTACTAAGATTGAGAATACATTCCCACTTTTAGGTCTTCATGCCTTAGTTCCTTTTTACTGAGTTTGTGGTGCTTTGGAAACATCCAGGTGTGTCTGACATGTGGATCTAATGTTCACGAGAGTTCACACAAGCTGAAGATAAACCCTCAGGCTCAACCCGCATTTAAGTGAAGATAAGGAAGGTGTGAGTAACAGGTATTATCCAGAGAGGAGAAAATGCAGGGGACTGTATTGTTCCACAGAAAATAAGGAAGAACATATTTGAGAGTATTCAGTGCTGCAGACGGGCAAAGTGACACAGAACACTGAAAAGTGGCCTTGAATTTAACATGAAAGAAGCAGGTGCATTTATTGTGATCAGTTTTTAATGGAGGAACAGGAATGAAAGCAAGATTGCCTGAGTTGAAGAGAAGACATTAAGTGGAAATATTATAGAAACTTCTCTCAGAATTTGGCTAAAATAGGGGCTGAGGACAAAGGGTGATAACAAAATTGCAGAAGTGGGCTTTAGGGAGACTTGTACATGTTTGACAGCCGAAAAAAGGGAGCTAATAAAGTAGGAGATGTCACCACAGAAAGGGAAGGTATCAGGACCAATTTTAGAGGTTTAGCCTGGTAGAAATGTGATACCCCTTCCCATACCATCAGAAAGGCAGAGAAAGTAGATGCCCTTGCCAGATATATTTTAGGAAAGATGGCAAAAAATTAAATGAGGCTCATGAATGAAGTCTCTCCTGAAGTTTGACATGCTAAATATTCAGTGACAATAATTTATGCTCTTGTTTAATTTAATTTTCACTATCAGTGCTGAACGAGTCACATATAAATAGGGGAGACTATAAAGCTCAGGAGGATTACACTAGTGACTAGGGCAGTGCTACCCCTTCTTTAATACATACCCTAACTTCCTTGACTTCAGGGCTGGGCCCAGTCATTATACCTCATCTTCCAGCCACATGAATTAGTCCATGGGGAGGACAGGTAGATCTAAATCACACCAATTAGAATCTTTTCAAATTGGAGTTAGGGGAAAGAACTGTTTTCTCTTGTTGAGAGACATAAAAGATATAATGGGTATTGCTTGTTGTAGAAATGTTTCTTGTGTAGTAAAGAAACAAGGAGTGGAGATGTTTGGGATGGAAAGAGGAGAATAGTTGAGAAGCAAGGAGGAGAGTTTTAAGTGCCTGTGTCCCTCCTGAGGCCAGCTCCATTCATGTTTTTATGATTTGGCTGCATAAACTGTTAGGTGCCCCTTATGCATAAGATAGCTAGAGTTAGGTATTTGTATTTGAAATACTAAAGAAACCTTAACTAATACAGGGGGTATAAATGTGGAAAAGGCAGAGTAGGATTGTTCAAGAGTTTCAGTGTTTCTTTTTTAGGTACAACAGAGAGGCAGTGGGACAAAAAAGTTGAAGATATTAATAATAACAAAACTTTTTGATGTGATAGAGCATGGACAAGAATGAAAGGGATGACTGTGGACTTAAAGACGAATCAGTTCTTAACTAAGCTGAGTGGGTAGAAGGATAGGAAATTGTGATGAAGGATTAGTTGCATTTCCAAAACCCATTTTCCTTTTTTTTTTTTTCAAAGAAAAACAGTGTATCATTATAAAGCACCAGAAAGATTCAAGAAAATCCCTTTGTAATTTTGCAATTGAAAACGATAAGGATAACATCTACTTTTTAGATTTGTCATGTTATAATATATACATTGGGAGAGGATTACAATATGGCAAATTTGTTGAATTTTACAGAATACTTTATAAAAGATTTTTATTGCATGATATGCGTCTGAACAAGAATTTTCTATTTTGGAACTCAGTACCTTGTTAAGCAAAATATTCTCATGGGCAAAAAAATTTGAAAAAACTTGTTCTAGGACAGAATGGAATGTATCAGAAAATATTTAGATGCTTAGCTATCACCGTCAAGTGTATCTACTTTATGAATACATTTTTAAAATTTTACTACATCATTAAATTATTCTAGGTAATTTTGAGTATGGTAGTATATAAAGAACCTTTAATGATCTGTCTCTTTTCAATTGCAGTTTCTCACTTAACCGTTACTTGTGGGTTTAAAATGCTCATACAAGTCATGGAACCCATTAAAAAGACATTTATCCAGCACGAGTCTCCTGAGGCTTGTTAGACGTCTGCTCTCCCTGCACTTCTAAATAAGTGCAGCCTCATGAGACATTTAAACAATAGGTTGTTGTAGTTCTTCAGTAAATCTGAGTTCCTCAAAAAGAACATTTAATTTACAGCATGGTCTTTGTGCCTCAGTTTACCCCCCTTTTTTTTTTTAAGATTTTTATTTATTTGTCAGAGAAAGAGAGTACACACAAGCAGGCAGAGAGGGAGGCAGAGAGAGAGGAGGAAGCGGGCTCCCTGCCGAGCAAGGAGCCCGATGTGGGACTCGATCCCAGGACCCCAGGATCATGACCTGAGCTGAAGGCAGCGGCTTAACCAACTGAGCCACCCAGGCGTCCCAGTTTACCCCTTATTTTAATTTGATGTTCTATCAGTTTTTGTATTTGAGGATACATTTTACCATGTCCTGTTAATTATGAAATGCCTCCTAATTAGTTTCATAATTATCTGGTATTTAAACTTACTATTGTAGAGGCGCCTGGGTTAAACTTACTATTGTAGCCACCCTGCAGAATTCCCACGGAATTTATGAAAATACTGGCTAAGGGTACATGAATTAAATCTTAAGTAATATAAAATCTGTAACCTAAATATATTTGTACTGAATCTTTGGTGACTTGAGTTGCTCCAAGTCCTCCTTTGAAGGAAAACATTCCAACATCATTATAACGTTAAGGTGCACATATCCTTTTCTTCAGTATGTGTTGTGTTGGTTTTATAGCTTAGAGATACGTTTGTGTTTTCTTTTACATCTTACCCAAAATTAAGAAAGCACAGATGTGGAATAGCATTTTCTTGGGTGGTTGTCATAGTGGAACAACTTGATTACAAGGATCTTACCTTATCTGGGAGAATCAGAGAGAATCAGGCTGACTGTCATTATCATTACCAAAGCTCTAAAGAAGTTTTCTGTCTTCCCCCTCCACCACTTCAAGCCTACCAGGGTAAGACTCACTAATGTAAAGCACAATTATGAAGTTAGACTGATAAAAACTGCATAAGTCATTGGTATAGAAACTCTGAAATTATTCTGAGATGGTTTTCCATACCCTAGGTTCAGTCCCTCTTACATGTATCTTGTTCATTAAAATGTTATGTAAACAGGGACGCCTGGGTGGCTCAGTTGGTTAAGCAGCTGCCTTCGGCTCAGGTCATGATCCCAGCGTCCTGGGATCGAGTCCCACATCGGGCTCCTTGCTCTTCAGGGAGCCTGCTTCTCCCTCTGCCTCTGCCTGCCATTCTGTCTGCCTGTGCTTGCTCGCTCTCCCTCTCTCTCTCTGACAAATAAATAAATAAAATCTTTAAAATAAACTTTAAAAAAATGTTATGTAAACAGTTAAATTTATTACATCAATGAAAAAAGTTGGCATACTTCAGTATCCAAACTAGTGAAACTATAAGACCATATTTTGAATAAGAAAAATAGAGTACATGGTCTAATTTTAATCATATCCTAATTTTACTGTGGTAAAATGTAACACAGTATTATTGTGTGTCTTACTTATAAATGCTATTTTTTACTTTGTGCAAAATCTGTTTCACAAAATGCTGTTTACCCTATGCTTATTTGCTTCACCTGTGTATTCCTTATCTTTCAGAGCCAACAGGGTGACTAACAAGGGGCTTAGGAATTGCTTGCTAACTCAGTCAAGCCTTTTGGCTTTGGTCACTTGCTGAATTAAAAATATTGAACAGAGGGGCACCGGGGTGGCTTAGTGGGTTAAATCCTCGGCCTTCAGCTTGGGTCATGATCTCAGGGTCCTGGGATCAAGCCCCACATCATGCTCTCTGCTCAGTGGGGAGCCTACTTCCCCCTCTCTCTCTGCCTGCCTCTGCCTACTTGTGATCTCTCTCTGTCAAATAAATAAATAAAATCTTAAAAAAATAAATAAAAATATTGAACAGAATGAAAAGAATAATTCCATCTTGTTTTCTTTCTTTACAGGCTCTGTACAACTCTATTAAGAATGAGAAGCTAGAATGGGCAGTGTGAGTATGCTGGCTGTCAGCATTTTAATAAATGATTTACTTGTTCTTTTCTTACTGTCTTTTTTTATTCTTTAGAGGTTATCTTAGAGAAGGATTAAATATGCATGGCCGGTTCGCATTTCACACCAGTGTCTAACATTGTATAAAACCTTAAGTAAACCCTGAGTATCCCATGTCTTTTTCTGTTTGCTTTTAGTCTAGTTGCCTTGCCTAGAGACAATTATCTTTTTAATGTATCCTTTTAAAAAATAGCATTCAAAAAGAAAAGCTGATAAAATCACCTATAATCCAGAATCTAATACAAATGATTTTGGTACCATCTACTTGTTTTAATTCCCTCTTGCCTATCGTCGTAGATCAAGGTTTTCCAATCTTGTATCCAATGACCCTAATTATTCTAAGATACTGAAAAACTTGAGAAATGATAGATTAAATAAGCTAAAAAAATATTTTTTAACTGCAAAACTTCCAGGAGTTTGTACAATGCCAATATCCAAGAGAG
Source organism: Enhydra lutris kenyoni (assembly GCF_002288905.1). Lineage (NCBI taxonomy): Eukaryota > Metazoa > Chordata > Mammalia > Carnivora > Mustelidae > Enhydra > Enhydra lutris. The sequence continues at coordinate 40,953,195 of NW_019154095.1, forward strand.
GAATCAAATTTGCAATGTTTTCTGAACCTTTTCAACAGTATAATGTAGTGTGTTTCAAGGTACATAATTTGGGAGATACTATTACAGATAAATTATATCTAACCCTATGTAGACCAACAGTACTACTTTTGCTGAACTTTCACTGATCTTTCTTTCACTGCAGCAGTTAGGAATTTAACTTAAAAATATTGTTAACTAAAGTTATCCATAAATTAGGTCAAAATATGTTTTTTAAATAGAACTACATGTGAATTTTATTTTTGGTTTCCACCAATATTAAGCATTCATAAATATTTTTCTACCATGTGACCTTACATAGCAGTCTGCATGAACTTATGTTTATAGAATCAGAACTTAGGGGATAAATCATATTCTTTCATATGTACACTGGAAAGAAGTGGTTTAGCAATTGACTGCATATATCTTACATATAACAGGCTAGAATAAATTTTTTTAAAAAGTACTATTAAACTGTTTCTAGTAACTGTTAGCTCATATGGTACTGTTTTAAATTAGGGATTCAGAGTTTAATTTGGAACTAATATTTACAAGTATATGTGATGTGTCTATATTTATATACATCATGAGACTCAAAGTATATCATTTCAAGGAAAACTCATTAAGATAATAAGAATTCATGGCCTACCCAAAGTAATCACTTTTGGACTTCTCTCTCATGAATGAAAGTGGGTTTCCTAGAAAAATTTCATCAATAATATACTTAGAATCTTGCTAAAATATTAAAGGCATATCCTGACCTAAGTAGAATAACTCCTATAGTGAAATTTAATAAAAAATGAAGTATAAATACATTCATACTAAGGGAGAGAATATTTTTCTTTTATAAAGTTATTTTAAAAACCAAATAAATGTACCCATGAGGATATGTTTTGTAAATCCAAATTCTTGATATATAACAATTTGTTGCAGTAGGTTTTATATATATTATGCATAATGGCAATTTGGTGTAAGAAAGTATCTTTTTCTTAATGTCAGTATAGTTAACATAGAATGTTAATTAGTTTCAGGTGTACAATATAGTGATTCAGCAATTCTGTATTACCCAGTGCTCATCATGATAAGTGTAGTCTTAATCCCCTCCACCTATTTCACCCATTCCCCCAACTCACCTCCCCTATGTGAACCACCAGTTTGTCCTCTGTAGTTTAGTCTGGGTTTTGGCTCTTTTTTTCTTTGTTCATTTGTTTTATTTCTTAAATTCCATACATGAGTGAAAGCATATGGTATTTTACTTTCTTTGACTGCCTTATTTCACTCAACATTGTAGTTGAGTAGTTCCATCCATGTCATCACAAGAGGAAGACTTTATTTGTTTTTTATGTCTGAGGACTATATACACCACATCTTCTTTATCTTTCATCTATCGATGGATGCTGGGGCTGCTTCCTTATCTTGGCTATTGTAAATAATGGTGCAATAAACATAGGAATGCACATATCTTTTTGATTTAGTGTTTTTTGTATTCTTTGGGTGAATACCCAGTAGTAGAATTAGTAGATCATATGGTAATTCTGTATTTAATTTTTTGAGGAACCGCCATACCATTCTCCACAATGACTGCACCAGTTTGTATTTTCACCAGCAGTGCACAAGGCTTCTTTTATCTCCACAACCTCTCTGAAATTTGTTTCTCGAGTTTTTTATTTTAGCCGTTCTGACAGGTGTGAGGTGATACCTCATTGCAGTTTTGATTTGCGTTTCCCTGATGATAGGAAAGTGTCTTATCTTGAGCCCAACCCATGGATGAGCATGGAAGTTTACCTAAGAACTGAATTCTTCTGTGTGTCTCTTGTCAGTCTAGAGAGCATTGTGTTCAGGAGCCCAAAATCCAGAATCAGGAAGATTTGGGTTTGAATTCCAACTCTTCCATGTACTAGCTGGGTCACTGGTCATGCCTCTTTGCTTCAGTTTCCTCTTTTATATGGGGAACAATTGTTGAATCTCTTATAATCCTCAGGATGACACTATAAAATGTTCTAAAACACTAAACATAAAGCAGTAGTGTGAAAGCCATATCTACAGCAGTGAAAGGCATGAGAGGAGTCAAAGATAAGGTAGAGGCCAAAACCTAAATAAGTAGGGAAATACTGGTGTTGCTACTAGAAATAGAGAGTATATGACAAAGTTCAGACAGATGATAAAGGCTAAATGGAGTGGAAAGGTCCTGTTGGAAAGTGAAAATGTTGAATTGAAACTTGGGAAAGAGGTCAGAGCTATATAAATACTTGGGAAAATATTTTACAGATATGGCAGATGAAGTTTTAAGAATGAGTAAAGATTGCTGAGAAAAGGACCTTAGTGAAAGAAAACAATTCTAAGTGCTATCTCTGAGAAGTACCAACGTTAATAAATAATGGGACAAAAATGAGTTAGAGAAAATATGATTGGAGAGGCACAAGAAGAACTGGCTGAGCACAGTGTTCTATATAATTATATACATGTACATATTCATTTATCAAGGAAAAGTCTTATATTCTTTATCTGCAGAATCATATAAATTGATATACAGCTGAATTTTCTAAAGTGTGTTCTAAGGAACATTAGTTTTAGTAGCTGTTAAAAGGTACTTTATGATCAAAACAGGACTGAGTAACCCCGTTTTTTTAACTGGATTATTTGTTTTTTGGGTGTGAGTTTTATAAATTCTTAATATATTTTAGAGACTAGCTGTTTATTAGAAATGTCACTTGCAAATATCTTGCCCATTCTATAGGGTTTTACTTAGTTTTCTTGGTTGTTTCTTTGCTATGCCGAAGCTTTTTGTTTTGATGTAGTCCCCATAGATTATATTTGCTTTTGTCACGTCAGGAGACATATCTAGACAGATGTTGCTGTAGCCAGTGTCAGAGAAATTACTACCTATGTTCTCTTCTAGGGTTTTTATGGAGTCAGATCTCACATTTAACTCTTAATCCATTTTGAATTTATTTCTGTGTATGGGTTAGAAAAGTGGTCTAGTTTCATTCTTTCACATATTGCTGTCAAGTTTTCTCAACACCATTTGTTGAAGAGTCTGTCTTTTTTTCAAAAACATCATGCTTTGTTGAAGATTCATTGATCATATGATTGTGGGCTTATTTCTGGGACTTTATTCTATTGCATTGTTCTGTGTGTCTGTTTTTGTGCCAATGCCATACTGTTTTGATCACTACAGCTTTGTAATATAACCTGAAGTCCAGAATTGTGAGGCCTCCTGCTTTGTTTTGCTTTGCTTTTTTAAGGTTGCTTTGGCTATCTGGAGTCTTTTGTGGTTCCATACAAATTTTAAGATCACTGTAGTTCTATGAAAAATGCTTTTGGTATTTTGATGGAATTGCATTAAATGTATAATTTGCTTTGGATAGTATAGGTATTTTAACAACATCAGTTCTTCTGATCCAATGGAAGAGAGCATGGATTCTCTTTCTGTTTCTTTGCATCAACCTGAATTTCTTTCATCAGTGTGTTACAGTTTCCAGTGTATAGGTCTTCTTCACCTCTTTGGTTAGGTTTATTCCTAGGTATCTCCTTATTTTTCATGCTATTGTAAGTGGGATTGTTTTCTTAATTTCACTTTCTCTTACTTTGTTATTGGTGCACAGAAATGCAATAGATTTCATGTTGATTTTGTATCCTGTGAATTTACTGAATTCGTTTATCAATTTTAGAAGTTTTTGGTGGAGCCTTTTGGGTTTTCTATCTAGAGTGTGACATCTACAAGTAGCCAAAGTTTTATTTCTTCCTTACCAATTTGGATGCCTTTTCTTTTTGTTGTGTGATTGCTGTGGCTATAGCTTGGAGTACCATGTTAAATAAAAGCAGTGAGAGTAGACATCCTTTTCTTATTCTTGACATTAGGGGAAAAGCTCTCAATTTTTCCCCATTTAAGATGATGTTGACTGCAGGTGCTTCATATCAGGCCTTTATTATTTTGAGGTATGTTCCCTCTAACCCTACTTTGTTGAGAGTTTTTATCATGAATTGCACTTTAGTTCAAATGCTTTTTCTGCAGATATTGAAAGTTTCTTATCCTTTCTCTTATTGATGTGATGTATTACATTGATTTGTCAATAATTAACCACCTTTCATCCCACTATTAAATCCCACTTAACAGTGGTGAATGATTTTTGTTGGATGCGGTTTACCAGCATTTTGTTGAGGATTTTTGCATGTATGTTCATCAGAGATATTGGACTGTAGTTCTCTTTTTTTATTGTGTCTTTATCTGGTTTTGGTATGAGGGTAATGCTATCCTCATAGACTGAATATGGAAGTTTTCTTTCCTCTGGTATATCTTGGGAGCATTTGAGTAAATAGGTATTATCTCTTCCATTAATGTTGGTAGAATTCAGCAGTGAAGCTTTGGTCCTGGACTTTTGTTTATTGGGAGTTTATTGATTACTGATTCAGTTACATAGCTGGTAATAGATTTGTTCAAATTTTCTTTCTCCTGCTTTAGTTCTGATAGGTAATATGTGTCTAGGAATTTATCCATTTCTTCTAGGTTGTCCAATGTGTTGACATATAGTTTTTCATAATATTCTCTTATAGTTGTTTGTATTTCTCTGGTGTTGGTTGTTATTTCTCCTCTTTCATTTCTGGTTTTGTTTGAGCCCTCTCACCCTCTTTCTCTCTTTTGATTATTTTGGCTAGAGTTTCATCAGTTCTTTGATCATTTGGAAGAACCAACTTCTTTCATTGATCTGTTCTGTTGGGGTTTTTTTAGTTGCTACATCATTTATTTCTGCCATAATCTTTATTATGTCCTTTCTTCTGCTTGTTTTGGGTTTAGTTTATTGTTTTTTTTCTCTAGCCCATTTAGGTATAAGGTTAGGTTTTTTATTTGAGATTTTTCTTGCTTTTTGAGATAGACTGTATTACTATAAATTTCCCTCTTAGAACTGCTTTTGCTGCATTCCAGTGATTGTGTGTCATTATGTTTTTAATTTTGTTTTTCTCCACCTAATTTTTAATTTTTTCTGATTTCATGGTTGACCCATTCATTGTTTAATAGTATGATAATTAACCTCCATGTATTTGTGCTCTTTAGAGATTTTTTTCTTGTAGTTGATATCTAATTTCATAGCATTATAGTTAAATTTCTTGACACTTGTATTTTGGCCCAATATGTGGTCTATCTTGAGAATATTCCGTGTACACTTGAAAAGAATGTGTTCTGTTGTTTTAGGATGGAATATTCTGAATATATCTTTTATATCCATCTGGTCCAATGTGTCATCCAAAGCCACTGTTGCCTTGTTTGCTTTCTATTTCTATGATCTGTCCGTTGATGTAAATGCAGAGTTAAAAATCCTCTACTATTATATCAATATTGATTTGTTTCTTCATGTTTGTTATTAACTATCTTATGTATATTATGTATAGTATTTACAATTGTTATATCTTATTGTTGGATTGTCCTCTTTATGATTGTCTTTATTTTGAAGTCTGCTTTGTCCGATATAAGTATTGCTACCCCAGTTTTCTTTTGACATCCATTTGCATGCTAAGTGTTTCTACATCCCCTCGCTTTCAATCTGCAGGTGGCTTTAGAAATGAGTCTCTTACAGGGCGTATAAATGAGTCATGTATTTTTGTCTATTCCATGATCCTTTATCTTTTGATTGGAGCATTCACCCCATTTACATTCAGAGTAATATCAATAAGATATGTATTTATTGCTGTTTTGTTACTTGATTTGTGTTTGTTTTCTGCTTCTCCTCAGACTCTTTCTTCTCTTGCTCTCTACTCTCATGATTTTCTGACTTTCTTTACCGGTGTTCTTGGATTTCTTTCTTTTCATTTTTTGCATATCTCTTACTTATTTTTGATTTGTGGTTAACATGGGGTTTGTATATAACATCTGAATATAGCTGTCTATGTTAAGTTGATGATCACTTAAATTTGAACCCATTCTTTACTCTCCCCCCCTACCCATGTTTTAGATATATGGTGTCATACTTCACACCCACTTGATGCCCTTGACTGACTTTTGCATATATACTTATTGTTACTGTTTTTCCTTCTTTTCTTACTCCTACTTTCAGTCTTTCTTTTCCAATCAAAAATTTAAAAAAATTTTTAACATTTCCAATAGGGCTGGTTTGGTGGTCATGAACTCCTTTACCTTTTGTTGGAGAAACTGTTTATCTCTCCTTCTGTTCTGCATGATAGCCTTTCTGGAAAGAGTGTTCCTGGCTGCAGATTTTTTCCTTTGAACATATCATGCCACTGTCTTCGGGCCTGCCAAGTTTCTGCAGAAAAACCCACTAATAGTCTTGTGGGGTTTCCCTTCTATGTAACTGTTTTCTTTTCTCTTGTTGATTTTAAAATTCTCTTTATCACTACTTTTTGTCAGTTGATTACTCTGTGTCTTAGTGTGGACCTCCATGGGCTGATTTTGTTGAGGGATCTCTCTGCCTACTAGATATTGATAGTTCCTTCCCCAGATTCAGGAAGTTGTCAGCTATTATTTCATCAAGTAAGTTTTCCGACCCCCTTTCTCTCTCTTCTGGGATCCATATAATGAGAATGTTATTATGCTTGATGGAGTCACTGAGTTCCCTAAAACTATTCTCATTTTGCATATTTTTTTCTCTCAGTTTTTCAGCTCGATTACTTTCCATTATTCTGTTCTCCAGGTTGCTGATTCATTCCTCTGATTCCTTTAGCCCAGTATTTATTTCACCTAGTGTATTTTTAATTTCATTTATTGTGTTCTTCATCTCTGATGTGTTCTTTTTCATGTTCTTTATCTCTTTGATAAGGTTCTCACTGTTGTCTTCCACTCTTCTCAAGTCCAGTATCTTTTTGATCATTAAATTCCTTATCAGGCATATTACTTATATCCGTTTTGCTTAGGTCTCTTGCTATGGTGTTGTCCTGTTCTTTCATTTGGGACATGTTCCTCTGTCTCCTTATTTTGTCTAACTCTTGTGTTTCTCTGTGTTAGGAAAGTCAGCTACATCTCCTTCTCTCGGAGGTAATGGCCTTATGAAGAGGTCTTATATTGCCCCAATGTGCAGTGACCCCTCTTCACCAGAACCTGGTACTTCACAGGTGTTTCCTATATGTTTTGTGCAACTTGTTATTATGTCTTGGCTTCTTTTTCCTTTAGTCCAGTCATGTGCAATGGCTTTCTTTGCCGGTTGTAGGCAGTATTTTGCTCCTTTGGGGCTGCCTTGGGCTTGCATTGAGTCAGATCAGGCATTTCCCAGAGATGGAGTAGGACCAAACTGCAGTGTATTTTCCCGGTGTTGTCTAGTGAGAAGGTTTTATTGGTAGGTACAGCCTGCAGTCAAACCAACTATCTGTTGGCACACACTGGTGTGTGTGGTTATCTTCCCCTCACCCCAGAGAAGGAGTCAATTTGGAGTGACTGGCCTCTGTTGGAACTGCTTGCATATTATCAGTGGCTTTGGATGGGCTATGGTGAAGGGCATATTGGAGGGTACATCATGCTGTTGCTGGGACTAGCTGGTGTGGGGCATGCAGTTTTAGCATTAGTGTGCACTGGTCTGCTTTTGAAATGAGACCATTCATCAAAGCTACAGGAACTGGGTAGTCTGGGCAAATTGCACAGTGTTTGTAGGAGGGATGCACAATTTTAACAAAGTATGCATTGGTCTTCTATTGGGCCACCTCTGCTGCCATGAGGACCAAGGCCCCACAAAGTGGTTGGGTTGGAAGACACAGTGTTGGTAAGGTTGATCCAGTCTCCTGAGAAAGTAGACTCACAGCTCTGGAACTGAGGAAGATGTGACTGGAAAGGGTTAATTTGTAAAAGTGTAGGGACAGTGCTTGGTGTGAGCAAGTTAGGTAGTGAATGCAGGCACTGTGTTGGTTCCCACAAGTGGTTCTGTGTTTCTGCTGAGCAGTGAGGAAGGAGATGGTGCCAGCCAACTCCTTTGTTTCTGCAGTAGTAGTAGTTTCTTACTCTAACACTCCTGGACAGGCTCTGAGATTAGTAAGTAACTCTCCCTCCCTTTTGTCTCAGGTGTTTTTCACCTGATAGTTTTACATGGTATCTCCTTGGGCTATTCCTTGTGCTATCTCTTTAGGTGGATGAACTCAACTTCCTATCACCCTCCAGGGTCACCTAGAGTCAAGCCCGCTGACTTTTAAAACTCTATAGATTTTAAGTACAGCTATTGTAAGAACTCCAAATATTCAGCCCCTCTCTGTTCACAGCCAAATGTTATGGGGATTCATTTTCCCCAAGGGAATTCCTTGGTGTGATAGTTTAATTCTACCCTTCCTCCAGTCTGACTTTCTCCCCACCTTGGAGGCTAGAGTCTCTTAGGTCCTCACCACATCTTCACCTTTTCTGCCACCTTTGATGTGCCTTTTTCTCTACATCTGGTTGTGGAGTTTGTTCTGCTAGTCTTTGGGTCATTTTCTGGGTTATTTATGCTGAATATAACTGTTACCTGGTTGTATCCGTGGGATGAGGTGAGCTTATGGTCTTCCTGCTCTGCCGTCTTCCCAGGCTCCCTCTCTTTTAAAACTCCCAGGTAACCACCCAAATGTTTATATTATTACTGTTGAGAGGACTAAGGCAAATAAAAGTTGGAATAGGTTGTACAGTGTTTGTAGATACCACAAATATATTTAGTGTTAAAAAAAAATTGAATGTATCAGAAAAAAATGTTGGGGAAGTTGGCATTAAGAGTTTTTTGGTACAGAAAGAAGTAACCATGGGAAGATTAATAAAACTATTTTGTGTGAAACATTGGATAATAAGAAAAGAAAGGAATAAAACTCAGTTCTCCATTTTGGGTGTTCATACTACTAAATGTTCGCTAAGTATGTCTTGTGCGTCATTAAAACAATAGACTAGAATAAGAAGTAACGTTCTTACCATCATTGCAATTAGATGATTGCTTTCCTCACATTCCTAACATGGAGAATGCTACATCATATTTTTAGTAAAATAGTAATTCTAATATTAATGTTACATGGAATTGACAAATTTAGAAGGTAATCTACGTGAACATTAAATAAGGGTAAGTCTGAATATATAGATGGATATGTAAAGAATATTATTCATTTGATTATTCTAATGTAAATTCAGTGAGAATACATTGAATATAAGATAAGGAAAGAAGAAAAACTAGAAATAACAGTTATGAAAAAGTCATTAATTTGAAAGGAGATTTTTGAGCTGAAGAATTAATATCACTTAAAAATTTCTTAGCTAGGGCGCCTGGGTGGCTCAGTGGGTTAAGCCGCTGCCTTCGGCTCAGGTCATGATCCCAGGGTCCTGGGATAGAGTCCCGCGTCGGGCTCTCTGCTCAGCAGGGAGCCTGCTTCCCTTCCTCTCTCTCTGCCTGCCTCTCTGCCTACTTGTGATCTCTGTCTGTCAAATAAATAAATAAAATCTTTAAAAAAAAAAAATTTCTTAGCTAAATATGATACTGAATGTGGTTCAGTTTCCCTGATTTTGGGGTTTAAAGGAGGAAAAACTTCAGGATATAGAATTAGGGAAAATTCTCTTACAGCTCTGTAAAGTATAATTTATTAATCTGAATCATAGCTCACAATGTTTAATCTGGTAAAGACCTGTTTTTCTCTGTCATTTCAAGTATGCTGAACTCAGATATATGGGAAACTAGAAGAATTTGCTGTTCAGTTCTTAGCTTTAAAGGGCAAGTTAAAAACAAAAATGTCTGCTTTCTGTGTAAGTAGCATCTCTCTCAATGCTGAGGAGATGGATACTTTTAGAATATTTAAGGATTTATTGTCAAAACAGTTTTAATATCCATTAAGGTGATGATGAAAGTGATGTAATTTACAAATACTGTTATCTTTGCTTTACATTATCTTTAATTTCAGAATATGCTGAACAGACAGTTGGTGAGCAGATGGAATGTGATTATAATGTTAGTATCCTACTTGTACCAGAGCAATTTTAGAATCACTGAGGTACAAAGAATTATGGAAGCTGGTCTATAAGGAAATTATTTTTCCTAATATGGTGATTTAGAATTTTATACCATCTATATTAATTGCTCACCTTTTGATTTTTGTTAATGACATGAGGAAAATATTATAATGAATATAATTTCTAAGTGAAGCACTATACTAGCATGCAGCAGCTAATATAGTGCTTTGAATATTGTAGGCAATAGTCTGGATTTCATTAAGCATTTTGTACGTGTACATTTTAATATACAGGCATACATACATTTTTGGGGATGCAGCAAATTTAGCCAGATCAGTGGTATTAAAAGAAGTTATTTTAAGTTGCCCATTAAAAATTTCATAATAGATCTTTCGGAAACACCTTGTTTGACCCTAGTAAACTTCCAACAACTTTTTAAAAAACATCTTATCATTTATAGTTAACTTTTTCTTAGTTTGAAAAGCATGCTGCAATCTGTACATATAGCTCAGTTACCAGCCTGCATCTTCCTCACATCTTTAGAAATGGAGGAGAGATAAAAAACATTCTGAAATAAAAAAAAACAAGAGAATTTATTACCACTAGACTTGCCTTAGAAGAAATTCTAAAGGGATTTATTTAAGTGGAAATAAAGGGACACTAATTAACATAATAAAAACATATAAGAGGGGTGCCTGGGTGGCTCAGTCAGTTAAGTGTCTGCCTTTGGCTCAGGTCATGATCCTGGGGTTCTTGGATCAAGCCCCACATCAGGCTTCCTGCTCCGTGATGAACCTGCTTCTCTCACTCCCTCTGCCTGCTTCTCTGCCTGCTTGTGTTCTCTCTGTCAAATAAATAAAATCTTTAAATATATATATATATATATATATAAGAAAATAGTGTAAAACTCACTGGAATGGTAAATTTATAGTCAAAGTTTGATTCTGTAATAGGATAATAGTGGTGATTAATTCACTTACAACTCTTGTTACTTAAACTTTAAAAAAAAACTAAAAAAAATAGTAAAAATATACTTAACTGCAGTAACCTGCTATTAATTACAGAATATAAGAATATGTAAATTATAGCATCAGTAACTTAAAATATGTGGAGGAAGAGAAGGAAAAGCATAAAACTTAGGAATTTTATTGATGTTATTAGTTTAAATTAGTGTGTTATAATTCTAAGATATTTTGTGTATAGCTCATGGTAACCACAAAAGAAATACCTATAATAAGTACACAAAAGAACATGGTAAAACACTCAAAGCATGCTGATAACCAGAAGACATCAAGACACATAACAACCAGAAAACAATTAACAAAGGCAATTGTAAGTTCTTAGCAATAACTACTCTTTTTAAAAATAAATGGATTAAATTTGTCAGCAAAAAAATATGGAATGGCTGATGGATTTAAAAAAACAAGCAAAACAGAAAAAAGGTTCAACTATATGCTGCCTACAAGAGACTCACTTGGCCATTAAGACAAGCAGACCAAGAGTAAAGGGATGGAAAGAGATATTTGAAGTAAATGGTAACCAAAAACAGAACAACAGAGATAGCTATACTTACATCAGACAAAGAAGACTTTAAACTAAAATGGTAAAAAGAGGTAAGGCCATTATGTTACGATAAAGGGGCCGATACATCAAGAAGATATAACTTGTAAGTATATATGTGACCAACATGGATCACATAAATATATAAAGCAAAAATTAACAGAACTAAAAGAAGAAATAAACACTGATACAGTGACAGTTAAGGACGTTAATACCCCATTGTCAACAATGGATGGGTCATTCAGAAAATCGATAAGGAAACAGCAAATTCAAACAACACTGTAGATTAAGTGGACCTAAGAGACATATACAGAACATTGTATCCTAAATAGCAGAATATGTTTGTATCAAGTGCACATGTAACATTTTCTAGGATAGATTATGTATTAGGTTACAGAACAAGCCTTAGTGAATTCAAGATTAAAGGCATACCAGATATCTTTTCTGAGCACAATGATATGAAACTAGAAGTCCATAACAAGAGGAAGACTGGAAATACACAAGTATGTGGAAATTAAATAACACTCTTCTGAATAACCAATGAATCAAAGAAATTAAATATTTTCTTGAGACAAACAAAAATACACAACATACCAAAACATATGGGATACAGCAAAAGAAGTTCTAGTAGGAGAGTCAATAGCAATAAACACCTATTTTAAGAAGCAAGAAAAATCACAAATAAACAACCTAACTATGCCCTTAGGAACTAGAAAAAGAACAGAGCCTAAAGTTAACAGAAGGAAGGAAATAGTAAAGATTAGAGCAGAAACAAATGAAATAGGAAAAGGAATAAAAAGAAATAAATGAAAAAGGGAAACAGAAAAGATTAACCAAACTAAGAGTTCCTTTTTTGAAAAGATTAACAAAATTGACAAACCTTTTCCTAGCGCAGCCAAGAAAAAGAAAGGAAACCCAAGTCAGCAAAATTACAAATGAAATAGGAGATACTACAGCTGATATACAGAAATACAAAGAATCATAAAAAACTACTATGAACAATTAAATACCAACAGGTGGGACAACCTAGGAAAAAAAAAACGGAAAACTTCTTAGAAATATACAAAAAACCTTTGATAAATAAGGAAGAAGTAGAAAGTCTGAATAAGTCAGTTAGTAAAGAGATTGAATCAGTAATCAAAAATCTCCTGACAAAGAAAAGCCCAGGACCATATGGCTTTATTGGTAAATTTTACTTAACATTTAAGGAATTAATGACAATCCTTCTCAAACTCTTCTGTAAAATTAAAAAAGAGGGGACACTCAGAAATTTATTTTACAAGGCCAGTATCATCCTGATACCAAAGCCAGAAAAATATTAGAAAACTGCAGACCAATATTCCTGATGAATATAGATTTAAAAGTTATCAATAAAATAGTAGCAAACCAAATTTAGCAGCACATTAAGAAGATCATTCACTGGGACACCTGGGTAGCTCAGTGGGTTAAAGCCTCTGCCTTCGGCTCAGGTTATGATCTCAGGGTCCTAGGATCAAGCCCCGCATCGGGCTCTCTGCTCCACAGGGAGCCTGTTTCCCTCCCTCTCTCTGCCTGCCTCTCTGCCTACTTGTGATCTCTGTCTGTCAAATAAATAAATAAATAAAATCTTAAAAAAAAAAAAAGATCATTCACTGTGATCAAGTAGGATTTATATTTGGATGTAAGGATGGTTTAATATATGCAAATCCATCAATAGAATTAATAGAATCAAAGAAAAAAATCATATGACCATCTTGGTAGATCCATAAAAAGTATCTGATGAAATTCAACATTCATGATAAAAACTTTTAACCAATTAGATATAGAAGCAACATACCGCTACATGATAAAGGACGTATATGATAAGTCCATAACTAATATCATATCAGTGGTGAAATGTTGAAAGCTTTTCTGTATGATCAGGAGTAAGACAAAGGTGCCCACTCTGATCACTTCTATTTAAGTAATACTGGAAACCCTTGCCAGAACAATCAGGCAAGACGGAGAAATAAAAGGCATCAGAATTAGAAAGGAAGATGTAAAATTGTGTCTGTTTGCAGATGACTTGATTTTATATATAAAAAATCCTAAGGAATCCAACAAAAAACTATTAGGCCTAATCAACAAATTCGGTAAAGTTGCAGGATACAAAGTTAGCATATAAAAATCAGTAGCATTTTTATAGACTTAACACTGAATTATCTGAAAAAAGAATTAAAGAAAATGATCCTATTACTATAGCGTTAAGAACAATAAAATACTTTGGAGTAAACTTAACCAAGGAGGTGAAAGATCATTACTCTGAAAACTGCAAAACATGGATGAAAGCAATTGAAGAGGGCACAAATAGAAAAGTATTCTATATTCATGGATTGGAAGAAATAATGTTGTTTGAATGTCCATATTACCAAAAGCCATCAATAGATTCAGTGTAATCCTAATTAAAATTCCAATTGCATATTTTGCAGAAGTAGGAAAAACATTCCTAAAATTTATATGGAATAACAAAATAGCCAAAGCAATACTGAGAAAGAACTAAGCAGGAGACACACAATTCCTGATTTCAAGCTATACTATTAAAGCTTTAGTAGTCAAAACAGTATGATACTGGCATAAAAACAAAGAGATCAGTGCAACAGAACTGACAGCCCAGAAATAAACCCTAGCATATATGGTCAACCTAATATTAGACAAGGGAGCCAATAATTCCCAATGGAGAAAAGACAGTCTCAAATAAATGGTGCTAGGAGAATTGGATATTCATGCTTTAAAAAATGAATTTTTTAAAAATTTTAATATTATTTTATTTTACACCACTCATGAAAACTAAGTTGGTATGGATTGAAGACTTGAACGTCAGATCTGAAACCATAAAATTACCAGAAGATACATAAGACTAAAGATCCTTGGCATGGATCTTGCCAATGATTTTTTTTCTATTTGACACTGAAAACACAAACAACAAAATAAAAAATAAACAAGTGGAACTGCATCAAACTGGAAAGCTTCTGCAAAGCAAAAGAAACAAGTGAAAGGGTTACCTGCAGAATGAGAAAAATGTTTCAAACCATGTTTCTGATTAGAGGCTAACAGCCAAAATATATAAAGGACTCCTACAACTCAATAGCCAGAAAACCCCCAAAATAAACCAAAACAACAACAACAAACCTAATTAAAATGGGCAAAAGACCCGAAGAGACATTTTTCCAAAGATACACAAAACACCAACAGGTACATGAAAAATGCTGATCACTAGTTATTATGGAAATGGAAATCAAACCACTTTGAGATATAACTTCATTCCTCTTAGGATAGCCATGATAAAAGACAAAAAATAAGAAATGCTGACAAGAATGTGGTAAAAAGGGAATCCTTACGCACTGTTAGTGGAATTGTAAACTGGCACAGCCAATCTGGAAAACAATATGGAGGATCCTCAAAAAATGGAAAATAGAACTGTTATATAATTCAGCAGTTTCACTTCTGGAAATATATACAAAGTAAATGAAAACACTAACTTGAAAAGATATCTGCACCCCACCCCCATGTTTTGCTGCAGCATTATTTGCAATACCCAAGAAGTAACCTAAGTGTTCATCAATAAATGAATAGAAAGAAACTGTGATACACATAAACAATGGAATATTATTCAGCCATTTAAAAAAATGAGGAAATCATGCCATTTGTGACAACGTGGATGGACCTTGAAGGCAATTATGCCAAGTGAAATAAGAGAAAAAACAAATACTATATGATTTCATTTATATGTTGAATCTTAAAAAAAAAAAGTCAAACTCAGAAAAGAGATCAGATTTGTGGTTACCAGCCAGAGGTGAGGGTGGGGGTGGGTGGGTGGAAGGGAATTAGAGATTGGTGGTCAAAGATAAAAACTTCCAGTTACAAGATAAGTAAGTACTTAGGGATTTAATATATTGCATAATGAGTGTAGTTAACCCTGCTATATGATGTATGTGAAAATTGTTAGAAGAGTAAATCCTGGGGTGTCTGGGTGGCTCAGTTAGTTAAGCATCTGCCTTCGGTTCAGGTCACGATCCCGGGGCTCTGGGATCAAGCCCTGCTTTGGGCTCCCTATTAAGTGAAAAGTCTGCTTCTCCCTCCCCCACTCTCCTGCTTGTGTTGCTTCTCTTGCTGTCTCTGTCTCTGTCAAATAAATAAAATCTTTAAGAAAGAAAAAAGTAAATACTAAGTTCTCATAAGAAGAAAATGTTTTTATTTTCTTTTTTTTGGCTTTCTCTTTATATAAGATGATGGTTGCTAACTAAGCTTGTTGTGGTTATCATCTTAGACTATATGTAAGTCAAACTATTATGCTATATTTCTTGAACTTATGCAGTGATATATGTCAGTTATATTTCAGTAAAACATAGGGAAAACAGTAAAGGAGAAATATATTTTCATACAAATATTGAGGAAATTTTCCAGTAGAACTGCCTTATAAGAATTGTTAAAAGAAGTTCTTGAGGGAGAAGGAAAATGATATAGGTCAGAATCTCAGCTCTACATAAAGAAAGGAAGTGTATTATAGGAGGAATAAGTCAATGTAAAATTTTTTAAAAAAACTTTTCTTTTTCTTATTAACATATTTGATAAGTTCAAAATAATAGGAACAATTACTTGACTATGTATTTTGCATATAAGCATATTTATACATGTATACATGTATACTTATATGTAAGTGATATGAATTATAGCAATGTTACAAAGAACAGGAGACTGGAATTTGATGGTTTCTGTTTTTTTGTAAAGTATTTGCACTACCTCTGAAATGTTATTTGAATGTACATTTGAATTAGTTGTAAAAGTATATTGCAAACTTTAGGGCAACTACTAGGAAACATTCAAAAATATAACATACTAAGAAATGAGGAAAATGGAATTGTATAAACTGCTCAGTTAAAATCACCAAAAGATGGGAAAAGGGAGAAGACAAAAATAGGAATGAATAACAAGAACAATGAATAGAAAACAGTAACAAACATGGTAGCTATTAATCCAACTGTATCATTAAATGTCAGTGGCCTAAATATACAGAAGACAAATTGTCTGAGTGGATCAAACAGAGAGAAATTTATAGCATAAATGCTTATATTAAAAAAGAAGTTCTCAATTCAAAACCTAGTTTTATACCTTAAAGAACTAGTAAAAAGAAACCAGCAGAAAGAATTAAGATACATTACTGCAGAGATATAAAATAGGAAATACCAAAATATTAGAAAAAAGTCAATGAAAACAGGAGTCTTTTGAAAAGTTTAACAAAATTGACAAATCTCTAGCTAGGTTGAGGGAAATGGAGAAGACTCAAATAATTAAAATTAGAAATGAAAGAGGGGATGTTACTACTTTTAACTGAAATAAAAAGGTTTATAAAAAGAGTACTGTGAACAACTGTACACCAACAAATTGAATAACCTGTATGACAAATGAACAATTTTTAGAAACAAACAATCTGCCAAGACTGAATCACGCAGAAATACAGAGTCTGATAGACTGATAGGAGACTTAATCAGTAATAATAAACCTCCCAGTGAAGAAAACCCCAGAACCATATAGCCTTACTAGAGAATTCTATCAAAACTTCAAAAAGAATTAAGGCCAGTCCTGCTAAGACAAAACTGAGGTGGAGGGAACACTTCCAAACTCATTCTGAGGCTAGTAATACACCAGTACCAAAGCCAAACTAAGATACTCTCACAAAATTACAGAACAATATCTCTTAGGAATATTGATGCAGAAATCCTCCACAAAACACTAGCAAAGCAAATTTGTTATGCCTCATTAACAGAACAAAGAAGCTAATCCACAAGAATATTTCAATTGATGCAGAAAAATCATTTGAAAAAATGAAAAACTCTCAGGATAGAAGCACTCAACAAATCAGGGATAGAAGGAAAATAATCTCAACATTTATGTTTGAAAGACTTAGAGCTAACATCATACTCAATGGTGAAAGACTGAAAGCTTTTCCTCTAATATCAGGAACAAAAGAAAGATGCTTACTCTCACCACTTCTTTTCAACATAGTACTAGAAGTCATAGAGTGTTGTGGTCTAAATTGTGTTCCCTTTATATTCATATGTTGACGTCCTAATCCTTAATGTGACTGTATTTGGAAATAGGGCCTTTAAAGATGTTACTAAGGTTAAATGAAATCATAAGGGTGGATCCTAATCCAATATGACTGGTATCCTTAGAAGAAGAGACACCAGAGTTGCACACACACTGAGAAAAGGCCATGTGAGGACACTAATAAAGCCACTATCTACAAACCATGGAGAGATGCCTCAGCTGGGACAAAACTGGCCAGCATTTTGACCGTGGATTTTAACCCTCCAGAACTGTGAGAGAAAACTGTTTAATTTTTAAGATATTATCGACTATATAATTTTCTAAAGCAGTTTGAATAGTGAAAAGTTTCAGCACTGAAAATGGTGGTTGAAAGTAACAAAGACAAATAAATGGAAGAACATCTTGCTTTCGTGGGTTGGGAGACTTAAATTATTGTTAAGGCATCAGTTCTGCCTATAGCAACTGCAGGTTCATTGTGGTTCTCAGAACATTCCTAAGTGACTTTATTGTTATTGTTTTGCAAAAACAGAAACCTATTCTAAAATTCATAGGGAATCTGAAGGAACCCCAGATAGCCAAAACATTTTTTTTAAAGATTTTATTTATTTATTTGACACATAGAGAGAGATAGTGAGAGAGGGAGCTGCATGCAGAGGGAGAGGGAGAAGCAGGCTCTCTGCCAAGCAAGGAGCCCAGCTCGGGACTCGATCCCAGGACCCTGGATTCATGACGTGAGCTGAAGGCAGGTGCTTAACTGACTGTGCCACTCAGATGCCCCTAGCCAAAACAATCTGGGAAAAAAAAAAAAAGTTGGAATAAAAAATACTAAAAAAAGGAAAAAATGTTTGGGGTGACTGGGTGGCTCGGTCGATTAAGTGGCTGCCTTTGGCTCTAGTCATGATGTCAGAGTCCTGGGATTAAGCCCTACATCAGGCTCTCTGCTCAGTAGGGAGTCTGCTTCTCCCTCTCCCTCCAACCCTCCCTCCTCTTCAGGCTCTCACTGGCTCTCTCTCTGTTTCTCAAATAAATAAATAAATAATTTTTAAAAAAATAAATAAAGGGGCACCTGGGTGGCTCAGTGGATTAAGCCGCTGCCTTCGGCTCGGGTCATGATCTCAGGGTCCTGGGATCGAGTCCCACATCGGGCTCTCTGCTCAGCAGGGTGCCTGCTTCCCTCTCTCTCTCTCTCTGCCTGCCTCTCCGTCTACTTGTGATCTCTCTCTGTCAAATAAATAAAATCTTTAAAAAAATAAATAAATAAATAAATAAATAAATAAAGAGGGCACCTGGTTAGCTCAGTTGATTGGCGTCTTGCCTTTAGCTTGGTCTCGGGTTCCACGTTGGAACCCCTGCAGGGAGTCTGTTTCTCCCTCTCACCCACTGTGCTTTCTCTCTTAAATACATAAATAAAATCCTTAAAAAGAAGAAAAGAACAAAGTTGGAGGCCTCACACTTAATGATTTCAAAACTTAACTACAAAGCCATAGTAATCAAAATGGTGGAGTCAATACTAACAGAAAAATACAAAGACCAGTGGAATAGAATGGAGAGCCAGAAGTAAACCATTCCATAGAGTGGTCAGATGTTTTTTAGAAAGTTGCCATGACCATTCAAATGAGGAAAGGACACTTTTCAACAAGTGGTATTTGGAAAACTGGATTCACACATGATAAAAAAAAATGAAGTTGAACCCTTATCTTACACCATATATGGTAATTACCTTAAAATGAATCAAAGTCCTAAATGTTCAAACTAAAAATATAAAACTTTTAGAAGAAACATGAGGGGAAGAACTTCAGACATTGAATTTGGCAATGATTTTTTGGATATAACACCTAAAATACAGGAAACAAAAGAATTGTTAGATAGCTGGGTTTCATCAAAATTAAAAAATTTTGTGCATCAAAGGAATTATCAACAGAGTGAAAAGGTAACCCATGGAATGGACAAATTATCTGCAAATCACATATTTTTTTTTTTTTAAAGATTTTATTTATTTATTTGACAGAGAGAGATCACAAGCAGGCAGAGAGGCAGGCAGAGAGAGAGGAGGAAGCAGGCTCCCTGCTGAGCAGAGAGCCCGATGCGGGGCTCGATCCCAGGACCCTGAGATCATGACCCGAGCCGAAGGCAGCGGCTTAACCCACTGAGCCACCCAGGCGCCCTGCAAATCACATATTTGATGGGGGATTAGCATCCAGAATATATGAAGGATGATACTTCAACAGTTAACAAAAACGAAACATTTACTTGAATAGATAATTTTCCAAAGAAGATAAGCAAATGATCCATAAGCATATGAAAAGATGCTCAACATCACTAATCAGTTAGGAAATACAAATCAAAATCACAGTGAGATACCACCTTCTACCTGTTCAGATGGCTATTATCAAATCAAAGTAAGTGTTAGCAAACATGTGGAGTACATGTTTGTACCATCTGAGAGAATGTACCATCTGAGAGAATGTAAAATGGCATAGCTATCTATGGCAAGCAGTTCCTCAAAAAGTTTTAAAAAGACAAAAAACGGGGGGAGACAAGATGGCGGGGAAGTAGGAGGAGGCGCCTTTTCAACCTGTACCCTAAAGTGAGCTGATTACCTACCAAAGAACTCTGATCACCCATGAAATTAGCCTGAGATCAGAATTATACATGTCTGGATCTCTACAGGGGCAGAAGACGCCAGTGGGCAGGTAAAGTGGAGTGGGAATGTCGGACTGATATCGGAAGGTAAACAAAAGGGGGAGGGAGCCACCAGAGGCGACGGATTGGAAAGTAATACCCCTAATACGAGAATGCCCTGCATCTGGGGACCAGCATTAACTTGGAGACTGGTTGAAAGCACTCCAAAAGAGCAAAGGATCGGAGGGGAGGGGGGTGGATTGTGGGATTCCGGGTGGCTAGGGACAGGGCCTTAAGTCCCCGGACCCAGGACAGCCTCCACTATCGCTGAGCCAGAGGGAGTGCGGCGGAGAAACCAGGTCTTGGTCCCTGAGCCTCCAGTGCGCCCGAGTACACGTGGGGTTTGGCTCCCATGAGCGGCTGGGAGCCACGCCAGATGGCAGAACGCGCGAGCCCTGCTGCAGAGCCTGAGACACGCGCGCCCCTCACCCTCCCCTGAGAGAGGTGCGCAAAGGCCCCCCGGCGCTCTTAGACCGACGCCATTGTTTCAGAGCCTGAGACGCGCGCCCTAAACTCTCCCCTGAGAGAGGTGCGCGAAGGCCTAGCCTGGTGCTTTCAGACCTGCGCCCCGCTCCCAGAGCCTGAGACCTGTGCGCGACCCACAGCCTCCCCTGAGAGAGGTGCACGCAAGTCGGGCGCTCTTAGACCCAGAAAGACCAGGCTCTCCCAGCCTGGGCCAGTGGGAAAATCTCAGTGTGCGATCGCTGCTTGGAATCTCTCTGGCGGTCTGGAGCTGCCCAGACAGCCTCCGCTGCCGTGTTTTTGGGTACAAGCAGAAGATCCTGCGTCCCCAGGGACCGCGACTCGGAACCTGCTCTGCCAGCGGCCAAGGGGGAATTTATATGGGCTCTGCAGCCAGACTGAGGCTTCTCTCTGAGAAGGAGGTCAGGGTGCAGTTTGCTTTCCTCTAAACCTACAAAAACCATCAAAAGCGGTCAAGGCGAGAGGAAAAAAAAAAAGTGAACATAAAAACCTCCAGAGAACAAAAGCCTGAAAAAACCGGTTTCCTCAGAGCCCACCCCCTTGAGGGGAGCGGGAAGACTTAACTCAGGGAACATCATTGACTGAAAACCCACCTGGCAGGCCCCTCCCCCAGAAAACCAACCAGGAAAGGAAAAAAAAAAAAAAACAAAAAACTACAAGAGAACAACACCCACTACTTCATAGGACAAATTTTATTTTTAATTTATTCCCACTATTCTGGCTCACTTTTTTTATATGGATAATTTTTTTTAACCTATTTACCATCACAGTGAGCTGTCCAGTACATCAAATTCCATAATAACCCTCTAACCTGAACTTTTTGATACATACACCTATGTATTTCTTTTGCATTTCTATTTTTTAAATTTCTTTTTTTTTAATTTTAGTTTAGTCTAGTTTATTCCTTTTTTTATTTTTATTTTCTAATATTCATAAAAAGACAAAAAACAAAAACAAAAACAAACAAAAAACCCACAACTATATGTTCCAGCAATTGTACTTCTGAGCATATCCCCAAAGTAATTTTTTTAAATTCTTTAATTTCAATTTAGTTAATGTATATTGTTATGCCCCAATAATGGGTCCGTGATTAAAGAAGCGAGACTGATGTAAAGCGAAGGTCAAGCAAAGCTTTATTTCGTGCTAAGCATCAAGAATGTAACCGAACATTCGGGGACGCACCTCTTACAAGAGAGGGCGACCCTTCTCTGTTTCACAGACTAGCTTTTAAGGGCAAAGGCCATGCGGTCCGGCCTGGCCACGCACAGGTGGCCAATGAGATTGTAACACACACAGGAAACTCCACAGTGATGCTAGGTGACCAATTGAGTTACAATTTCACCTAGTAGACATTTGAACCAGCCTATTACACCTTGATTAGGATTGGCACCAAAAAGGCTCCCAAAGGGCAGGGGCCCATACTCCTTGGTAGCTAGGGAGACAGTATGCAACCCCCCACTGATCGATGTTTCCACCTGGCCTGACCCATCCTTGTATCTGGGCTTTGTTACCTGGAGCTGGTTTCCGGGACTTGTTTTTAAATAGGTCCCCTGGGGGAAGGGGAGCAGGGACAGGTTAAGGGTTAAACAACAAGGTTTTTGTTTAACCTCAATGAAAGCCTCTTGCTAAAATATAAAAATATAAAATAGGTCCTTACAATACTATAGTATTACTTTCTGGGATAAAATTTAGTGATTCATCAGTTGCATGTAACACCCAGTGCTCATTACATCAAGTGCCTTCCTTAATATCCATCACCTAATTACTCCTTCGCCCCACCCATCTCCCCTCCAGCAACCTTCAGTTTGTTTCCTAGAATTAAGGGTCTCTTATGGTTTGCCTCCCTCTTTATCATCTTATTTTGTTTTTCTTCCCCTTACTCTATGTTCATCTGTTTCATTTCTTAAGTTCTCACATATGAGTGAAGTCCTATGGCATTTGTCTCTCTCAGACTGACTTATTTCACTTAACATAATACTCTAGCTCTATCCACATTGTTGCAAATCACAAGATTTTATCCTTTCTGATGGCTGAGTGATATTCCATTGTTTATCTGTACCACTTCTTTATCCATTCATCTGTCAGTGGACATTTAGGCTCTTTCCATATTTTGGCTATTGTGGATATTCCTGCTATATGTTCATAGGGGTGCATGTGCTCGTTTGAATCACTGTGTTGTATCCTTTGAATAAATACCTAGATATGCAATTGCTGGGTCATAGGGTAGCTCTGTTTTCCCCAAAGTAATTGAAAGCAAAGACTTAAGATATTTTTACATCTTTGTTCTTAGCAATATTATTCAGAGTTGCCAAAGTATGGAATCAACATAAGTGACCCTAGTGAATGCTTAAACAAAATGGATAAACACATACATACATACACACGCACGCACACACACACACACACACAATAGAATATTAGTCTTTAAAAGGAAGAAAATTCTGATTCTGAAACATGGTCCAACATGGATGAACCTTTAGGAAATTCATGATTTACAGTTGAGCTTTAAAAAGAACATAGAAGTTAGAAAGGTTATCTGCTCTCAGCACAAGAGTTTTCATCATTTTTTTTTCTTTTTAGAACTTTTGTCATTCTTGAAATGAACTGCCCCAAGTAGTGGACTTAGACCACCTGATTAGTTTATATACTTGATTACTGAGAGAATAGATTCATGTGAAGAATGGGGGGATTTTGTAGGTTGTTAGGTTTTGAGATGTCTGGGATCTTAGTAGAAAATACTACACCATGAGTCTTTTTAAAAATCCTCAGGTTTGAGTAATTCTTTTCACAATTAAGACAGAGAGCCTTGTTCTATCTCCTCCGTTTTACTTAAACAAAGTGTCATTGTCCTGAAAATTTCTCAGTGGTTTAGGATACACAAAAAAAGTCTTAGTTAGATGGGCTGTTTTCTATAGACATGAGCTAACTTTATTTATAGAATTATTTTGATCAAAATGTTAATTTGTATCTACTCCGTATACAGTGGAAATAATTTCCCTTATGGGGAAGTGCTGGCATTTATGATAAACTGTAAAAACAATGAAACCCTACAGTGATGCAGTCAGGAATCCAGGTATAAAGTGATTGATTCCTAATCCATGCCAATTCCATGTCTCAAATGAAGCCTGGCACAGGTTCTTCTGGGGACTAGGGAGATACGGAAAGAAGGATAGGAATAACAGAGAAAGAGGTATACTGCAGGGGTGGAGGGGTGGCTTGTAGGGAAGGAGAAGGTCCTCACATTATTATCTGACAGAGCTTCCATCCCAGAAGTCCCAGCCAGCACAGACCCATGTATATTTAAGCCCCCAAAATAACCTCCACCAGATGGAGCCAGTCTGCATCTCAGACTAAAGTAGGTTTTTACTTTCAGAGCTTGACAAGATCATTAATCTAAAATGTCAAGAATACTTGTTTTGCAAGATTGAATATTTTCAGCTTTCATTTTTAGGGTTGTACATTTCTTTATTATTATCCTATTGTTGTTTTTAATATTCAAATATCATAAAATATTTAAGCTGCTCTAACAACAGACCTGCCTAAAAGAAATCTAATGGATGCCACATATGTAATTTTAAAATGTTTCATCCCATATACTAAAATAAGAAATCAGTGAGATTAATTTCATAATGTATTTTTAAATTTAATCCAGTGTATATAGAATATTATTTCAGTATGTAAACAAAACAAAAAAACCTACTGAAACATTTCCTCCCTTTTTTTGTACTGAGTCTTTTGAAATCTGTTATATATTTTTTCAGTTAATGCACATCTCAGTTTGGATTATCCACATTTCCAGTTCTCAATAGCTACATGTGGCCTTGGCTACCATATTAAACATTGTAACTCTATAAGCTTCTTTTTGTTGATGTTTATATAGAGAAGAATCATAATTGCATCCCCAAAATCAGTACATTTTATTTTTTCTAAGATTTTATTTATTTATCTGACAGAGAAAGAGCACAAGAAGGCAGAGCGGCAGGCATAAGGAGAGGGAGAAGCAGGCTGCTTGCTGAGCAGAGAGCCTGATGCAAGCTCAGTCCCAGACCCTCAGGATCATGATGCAAGCCAAAGGCAGATGCTTAACTGACTGAGTCACCCAGGTGCCCCTCCATACAACATTTTAAATAATACATGTGGGAAGTCTCAAATAAATTACAGTTAAAGGTCAGCCATGTAGTTATTTTGGAAAATGTGTCCAGTTGTCAGTAAAGAATTTTCTTGGACTAAGATGTTGCTGGTGCAAAGAGACCTAAGAAACATAAAAAGTATTTGTTTGTTTAAAAACACAATTATTAGGGTGCCTGGGTGGCTCAGTTGGTTATGTGCCGACTGTTGGTTTCCACTTGGGTGTTGTGGATTGAGCCCCAAGTCTGGCTCTGCACTGGCAAGGAATCTACTTCAGATTCTACACCACCACCCACCCCGACCCTCCCACCAGGTAATGTACGTGCTGTCTCTCTTTCTCTCTCGCAAATAAATAAATAAAATCTAAAAACACAGTTGTTTGGTGATATGGAAGCAATATTTTAAGCACCTTACATCTTATGTGATTACCGTGTTTATATATAGTCATTTTTTTTGTGCTTTAGACACTTCTTTGGAAATTATTTGAGATTGACATGTACTACACTATTATCACTTTTTTCTCTTGCAAGGACTAGCAAGTGAATCCCTGTTTTGCATTTTTTGACCAAACATTGACTTTCAGAAATGAATTAGTTGCATTAAGTGGGACATGACTTTGATGCTAACTCTTGAGTACCATGCTTTTCAAATTTTTTGTGTTGACTGAAGTTGAAGACTTTTTCATAGTTCTTCAAGATTTTAAAAGATTGATTCTACATTCATTTTAAAATGTGTTTCTAACTTTTCAGCTTAAAATACAAAATGCCTTACATGTACTAAATTTTTATACATTCATACATTATATTGATTTCTTTTATATGTCTCAGAATAATGTTCTACTGTTATTTCACTTTTCTGTTAAAAAATACTCTGCTTATAAAGTAGGCAGCTTAAAAAGTTTTGTCATTTATGCCACTTTTTTTTATATGGATCACAATTTCAGAATTTTTACAAAACTGTAACCATCCAAAGTACAAAATTACACAGAATGCTGAGGCTAACTACACTGATACACAGTTCAAGTTTTATACATTGTGTGTTTGTAAAAAACCATATCAAAAATTACCCCCCAAATTTACAAAGTTCCACCTTTCCAATTGATATGGTTTATAATATATATTATACATTAAAATTTATAATGTAGAATTATGCTTCATCAAGTTCATACTCAGATTTTATTTAGTTTGCTCCCTCTAAAAGATTAATCTGCTTAAAAAATAAGCTTGGAAACAATGTATATAGTAGTGTTTCTTATAGCTCCTTATATCTAAAATAATTAACATAATTACCAGGATAATCATTCTGGTTTTTTCTACTCACAGCTGAAACCCACCCAAAATTAGTTATGCCCAAATATTAAGGACAGATTTATGAATAAATTTTGAAGTCAAGCAGTTAACAGTCTATTAATTCTTATTTAATCTATGTCCTATCTTTCTCCTTCAAAATGAGAAAATAGTACTTTGAGTATGATCATCTTAAAATACCACTGCATGAATAAAGAAAAACTGTAACATTTACTATTATTTTTGTCTCGGACATAATAATTTAAAGTAATCAAAATTGCTTTAGAAATAACCATGTGTGTCCTGTGCTTTCTTTTAGAAATGTGGCTTATTCACATTAAAAATATATTTAATATAATCAAAATTTCAAAATTTATATTTCTGTTGTCTACCAAATGTAATAGTATAGAATAGTGTGAGAAAACTAAGTCTGATTTTTTTTAAAGATTATATTTATTTATTTGACAGACAGAGATCACAAGTAGGCAGAGAAGCAGGCAGAGAGAGAGAGGATGTGGGACTCGATCCCAGGACCCTGGGATCATGCTAAGTCTGATTTTTTTTTTTTTTTTTTTTTTTTGACAGACAAATCACAAGTAGACAGAGGGGCAGGCAGAGAGCAATAGAGAGGAGGAAGCAGGCTCCCCACTGAGCAGAGAGCCCGATGCGGGGCTCGATCCCAGGACCCTGGGATCATGACCCGAGCGGAAGGCAGAGGCTTTAACCCACTGAGCCACCCAGGTGCCCCCTAAGTCTGATTTTTATAAGCACTTTGTAAATAGGTGAAATTAGAAAGGAGATATAATTTTTTCAGGTAGATGTATTTTTGGCTTGCTCACATCAGATTTACTTTGTATCATCAGTTACACAAACGAAAAATTATGTAGGATACTACATACAATGAGTGATATTTGGCAAGCAATATTTGACTTTTGAATCTGTAATTCTTTTTATGAATACAGGAGATTACTTTTTGTTTTTCAAATGAACCCAAATTTATATCTTACCATTATTAAATCTGAATAGTAACAGTAGTGTAATCTATTTGAAAAGTAGGAATTTTCCTTCTGGATTGATTCGAGCCTATGAAAGATCTGTTAAACTATTTTTATTTTATTATCATGATGGTGTTTACAAACACAGATTATTTTTCATTACAAAAATAAAACCTAGAAACTAGAAGTTACTCAGATATCTCTCAAAGAGAAATAAAAAAAAATCTTGAGACACATGAAAATGGAAGTACAACGTATCAAACCTTATGGGATGCATGAAAAGCAATTCTCAGGGGGAAGTTTATAGCAATAAATGCAAATGCCTACATTAAGTAAAAGGTAGGATCTTAAATAAACAACCCAATTTTATACTTCAAGGAATTAGAAAAAGAAGCACAAACCAAACCCCAAATTAGAAAAAAAAGGGAAGTAACAAAGGCCAGAGTTGAAACAGTCTAAAAAGGACAATAGAAAAGATCAATGAAACAAAGAGCTCAATTTTTGAAAAAGTAAACAAAATAGACAAACAGATTTAAGAAAAAAAGAGGACTCAAATAATTAAAATTAGAAATGAAGCGGACATTACAACTGATACCACAGAAAATAGTCATTCATAAAAGGCATATATGCCAACAATCATTCTCAATGTGAAAGGCCTAAATGCTCCCATAAAACGGCATAGGCTTACAGATTGGATAAAATGACAGGACCCATCCATATGCTGTCCACAAGAGATGCATTTGGAACCTGAAGATGCATCCAGACTGAAAGTGAAAGGATGGAGAACCATCATTCATGCCAACGGGCCTCAAAAGAAAGCTGGGGTAGTGATTCTCCTATCAGATGAATTAGATTTTGAGCTAAAGACTGTAGTCAGAGATACAAAAGGACACTACATCATTCTTAAAGGGTCTATCCAACAAGAAGATATAACAATTGTAAATATTTATGCCCCCCACATGGGAAGAGCCAACTACACAAGCCAACTATTAATCAAAATACAGAGTCATATTGATACGAATACATTCATAGTAGGGGATCTTAACATGCCACTCTCTGCAATAGACAGATCATCTAAGCAGAAAATCAACAAAGAAACAAGAGCTGTGAATGACACACTGGACCAGATGGACCTGATAGATATATACAGAACGTTCCACCCTAAAACAACAGAATACTCATTCTTCTCGAGCGCACATGGAACTTTCTTCAGAATAGACCACGTACTGGGTCACAAATCAGGGCTTAATCGATACCAAAAGATTGAGATTATTCCCTGCATATTCTCAGACCACAGTGCTTTGAAACTGAAACTCAACCACAAGAAAAAGTTTGGAAGGAATTTAAACTCAATGTTTGGATCAATCAGGAAATCAAGGAAGAACTTAAACAATTCATGGAAACCAGTAAGAACGAAGACACATCAGTCCAAAACCTATGGGATATGGGAAAGGTGGTCCTAAGGGGGACATACATAGCCATCCAAGCCTCACTCAAAAAAATTGAAAAATCCCGATTTCACCAACTCTCTTTACACCTTAAGGAACTGGAAAATCAACAACAAATTAAGCCAACCCGGTGCACAAGAAGGGAAATAATTAAGATTAGAGCAGAGATCAATGAGTCAGAAACTAGAGAGGCAGTAGAACACATCAGCGAAGCTAGAAGCTGGTTCTTTGAAAGAATAAGATCGATAAACCACTGGCCAAACTAATCCAAAAGAAAAGAGAGAGGACCCAAAATAATAAAATTATGAAAGAAAAGGGAGAGGGTGCCTGGGTGGCTCGGTTGGTTGGGTGACTGCCTTCGGCTCATGTCATGATCCTGGAGTCCTGGGATCGAGTCCCACATCAGGCTTCCTGCGCAGCGGGTAGTCTGCTTCTCCCTCTGACCCTACCCCCTCTCGTGCTCTCTCTCTTTCATTCTCTCTCTCTCTCAAATAAATAAAATCTTTTTTTTTTAAGTAGAGAGATCACGACTAACACCAAGGAAATAGAAACAATCATCAGAAATTATTATCAACAAAAAAAATTATTATCAACAGCCATATGCCAATAAGTTAAACAACCCAGAAGAAATGGATGCATTCCTGGAATCCTATAAACTTCCAAGGCTGAAACAGGAAGAAATTGACAACCTGAATAGACTGATATCTAGTAATGAGATTGAAGCAGTGATCAAAAACCTCCCAAAAAACAAGAGCCCAGGACCTGACTGATTCCTTGGGGAATTCTGCCAAACATTCAAAGAAGAAATAATAACTATTCAGGGGCACCTGGGTAGCTCAGTTGTTAAGCATCTGCCTTCGGCTCAGATCATGATCCAGGTGTCCTGGGATCAAGCCCCACATTGGGATCCCAGCCCAGCGAGGAGCCTGCTTCTCCCCCTCCCACTCCTCCTGCTTACATACCCTCTCTCACTATCTCTCTCTCTCTCTGTGTGTCAAATACATAAAATCTTAAAAAAAAGAGAGAGAGAGAGAGAGAGAAAGAAAGAAATAATGCCTATTCTCCTGAAGCTGTTTCAAAAAAATAGAAACAGAAGAAAAACTTCCAGACTCTTTCTGTGAAGCTAGCATTACCTTGATCACCAAACTAGGTAAAGACCCCATCAAAAAGGAGAATTTCAGACCAATATCCCTGACGAATATGGGTGCCAAGATTCTCAACAAGATCCTAGCTAATAGGATCCAACAGTACATTAAAAAGATTATCCACCATGATCAGGTGGGATTTTTCCCTGGGAAACTGGACAACATAAAAAAGAATCAATTCCTGGATATGAACACCCTACCAAGACTAAATCATGAAAAAATAGAAAAACTGAACAGATGAATTACTAATAAGGAGATTGAATCAACAATCAAATACCTCCCAAAAAATAAGAATCCAAGACCCGATGATTTCACTGGTGAATTCTACCAACCTTCAAAGAATCAACGCCAATCCTTCTCAACTATTCCAAAAAAAAAAAAAAAGGGCGGGAACACTTTCAAATTACATAACCCTGATACCAAAGCCAGGCAAGGATACAGAAAAAAAGGCCAAATCCTTGAAGAACATAGATGCAAAATATCCTCGATAAAATATTGGCAAACTGAATGCAGCAACATTTTGAAAAGATCATACTCCACGAGCAGATGAGTTTTATTCCAGAGATGCAGGGATGGTTCAACATCTGCAAATCAATAAATGTGATGTACCACATGATCAAAATGAAGTATAAAAACTGTATGATTGTCTCAGTAGACTCAGAAAAAGCATTTGACAGTATTTAACAACCTTTTATGATAACTCTCAACAAACTAGATAGAGAGAGGATGTATCTCAAAACATAGTAAGGGCTATATGTGACAAGCCCATTGCTTATATCGTACTCAACAGTGAAACATTCCTCTAAGATCAGGAACATTGGCCAAGGATACCCATCTCAACATTTTATTCAACGTAATACTGGAAATCCTAGCCAGAGGAGTTAGGTGGAAAAAAGAAATAAAAGGGATACAAATCAAAAAGAAGGAAGTAACAGTACCTCTGTTTGCAGATGACATGGTATTATACATAGAAAACCCTATAGACTTCAACAGAAACACTATTAGAATTAATAAATGAATTCAGTAAAGTTATATATGAGAATCAGATATGTTTCTATATATTAACACTGAACTATCAGAAACAGATTTTAAGTAAATCCAATGTACAGTAGCATCCAAATCAGTAAAATACTTAGGAATAAATTTAATGAAGGAAGTGAAAGATTATACACTAAAAACTGTAAGACACTGATTAAAGAAATTGAGGAGGGCACAAAAAAATAGGAAAAGCATTTTGTGTTTATAGATTGGAATAATAAATATTGTTAAAATGTCCATACCATCCAAAGCAGTCTACAGATTCAGTGCAATCCCTATCAAAATTGCAATACCATTTTTCACAGAAATAGAAAAAAAAAAATCCTAAATTTTGTGTGGAACCACAAAAGACATCACATAGCCAAATCCATCTTTTTTTTTCTTTTTTAAAATTTTATTTGTTATTTTTCATCACATTAAGTATACTTTTTTTTTGCCTTCTGTATGATTGATTGATTTGGCTTCAGGAGTAGAAGTTAGTGATTTATCACTTACAGATAAAACCCAGTGCTCATCATAGCAAGTGCCCTCCTTAATACCCATCACCCATTTAACCCATCCCACACCCACCTCCCTCCTTCAACCATCAGGTTTTTTTCCTCTATTGTTAAGGGTGTTCTATAATTTGCTTCCCTGTCTGTTTTTTTTTTTTTTCTTCCCATATGGTCATCTGTTTTGTTTCTTAAATTCCATATATGAGTGAAATCATATGGTATTTGTCCTTCTCTGACTGACTTATTTCACTTAGCTCAATTCTCTCTAGCTCCACCTGCATCACTGCAAATGGCAAGATTTCATTTTTTGTGGCTGAGTGATATTCTACTATATATATACATTTATATATATATATATATATTTATATATATGTATATAATACATAAAATACATAAAAATGCTAATTCAAAGAGATACATGCACACCAACATTTATAGCAGCATTATTTACAATAGCCACATTATGGAAGTAGCCCAAGTGTCCACTGACTGATAAATGGATAAAGAAGAGGTGGTGTACATGAGTGTGTATACTTTTTGAGAAACCTCTATACTGTTTTCTACATTAGCTGTACCAGTTTGCATTTCCACCAAAAATACAAGAGGATTCCCTTTTCTCCACATCCTCAAATCCTTGCCAACGCTTGTTGTTTCCTATGTTGTTAATTTTAGCTATTCTGACTAATAGATGATATCTCGTTGTAATTTCCATTTGTATTTCCCTAATGATGAATGATGTGAACATCTTTTCATGTGTCTGTTGGCCATCAGTTTGTCTTCTTTGGAAAAATGTATATTCATGCCTTCTGCCTGTTTTTCAGTTGGATTATTCTTTTATTGGGTGTTGAGTTTTATAAGTTTTTTACTTATTTTGGATACTAAACTTTCATCAGATATGTCATTTGCAAATATCTTCTCCCATTCCATAGGTTTCATCTTAATTTTATTGTTTCCTGCGCTGTGTGAACATTTTTTTTTAATGTAGTTCGAATAGTTTACTTTTGCCTTTGTTTCCCTTGCCTCTGAAACATACCTAGAAAAATGTTGTTGTGACTGATGTCAGAAAAGAGTAGCTTATATCATCTTCAGGGATTTTTATGATTTCAGGTCTCACATTTCTGTCTTTAATCTATTTTGAGTTTATTTTTGTGTATGGTATAAGAAAGTGGTCCAGTTTCATTCTTCTGCATGTAGGTGTCCTGTTTTCCCAATACCATCTGTTGAAGAGACTGTCTTCAGTCCACAAAACTAAAAGGTAACCTTTGGAGTAGGAGAGGATATTTGTAAATGGCATAACGGATAAAGGGTTAGTATTTAAAATATATAAAGAATTTATAAAACTCAAAATCCAAGAATCAGATAATCTAGTTTAAAAATGGGCAGAAGACATAAATAGACATTTTTTTGAAGACATACAGATAAGCTAGCAGATAACGTAAAGATGCTTAACCTCATTCATCATCAGGGAAATGGAACTCAAAACCACAGTGTGATGATTACCTCACAAATGTCAGAATAGCTAAAATTAACAACACAGGAAACAACAGCTGTTGACGAGGATGTGGAGAAAAGGGAACCCATTTACACCCTGGTGGGAATGCAAACTGGTGCAGTCACTCCAGAAAACAGTATCCAATGTTTCTCAAAAAGTTAAAAATGAACTATACTATCATCCAGCAGTTGTCATACTAGGTATTTACCCAAAAGATACAAAAATACTAATTGAAAAGGTTACATGTACTCTGGTATATATTGCATGATTATCTACAATAGCCAAATTATGGAAACAACCCACGTGTCCATTGACTGATGAATGGATAAAGATGGGTGTGTGTGTGTGTGTGTGTCTGTCTGTCTAGTGGGATATTACTCAACCATAATAAAGAATGAAATCTTGCCATTTGCAATGACATGGATGGAGAGATTATTATGCTAAGTGAAATAAGTCAGTCAGAAAAAGACAAACACCATACAGTTTCTCTCATATGTAGAATCTAAGAAACAAAACAAATCACCCGGGGGTGGGAGCGTGCTAAGACAGAGGGAGGAAAACCAAGAAATAGACTCTTAACTATAGAAAACAAACTGATGCTTTACCAGAAGGGGAGGTGAATTGGGGGATGGGTTAAATAAGTGATGGGTATTAAGGAGTACATTTAGGGTCAGGATTAGGTGATGTATGGAAGCGTTGAATCACTGTATTTATACTTCAAACTAATATTACATCAGATGTGTAATATAACTTAACATTTAGAATTGTGATACCTTCACTTTTGTATTTCTTTTTCAAGATTGGTTTGGCTATTCAAGGTCTTTTGTGGTTCTATACCAATTTTTGGATTCTGGATTTTTGATAGCTCTGTGAAAAATACCATTGTGTTTTAATAGAGATGCATCAAATCTGTAGATTACTTTGGGTAGTTTAGACATTTGCAATATTTGTTCTTTCAATCCATGAGCGTGGAATGTCTTTCCATTTCTTGACATTGTCTTGAATTTCTTTCATCAGTATTTTACAGTTTTCAGAGTACATCTCATCTCTTTAGTTATGTTTATTCCTAGGTATCTTATTGTTTTGGGCACAATTGTTAATGGGATTGTTTTCTTGATTTCTCTTTTTGTTGCTTCATTATTAGAGTATAGGAATTCAACAGATTTCTATATATTGATTTTGTATCCTGTGACATTACTGAATTTATTTATCAGTTCTAGTGATTTTTAAGTGGAGTCTTTAGGATTTTCTATATATAGTTTCATGTCATATGCAAATACTGAAAGTTTAACTTCTTCCTCACCAATTTAGACACATGTTATTTTTGTCTAGTTGCTGTGTAACTTACATTACTACGTTGAATAAAAGTGATGAGAGTAGACAGCCTTGTCTTGTTCCTCACCTGAGTAGAAAGGTTTCCCATTTTTTCCCATTTTTCCCCATCGAGTAGGATATTGGCTGTGGGTTTTTCATATAAAGCCTTTATTATGGTGAGGTATGTTCTGTCTAGACCTACTTCACAAAGGATTTTATCATGAATGGATGTTTTACTTTGTCAGATGCTTTTTCTGCATCCTTTGAAATATGGCTTTTATCCTTTCTCGATTGCTGTTATCTGCTTGATTGTTTTGGAAATATTGAAATCCCACTTGATCATGGTGTATGATTTTTTTTTTTTTTTTTTTTTTTTTTTTTTTTGGGAAAGAGAGAGCATGTGCACGCACATGGGGGAAGGGGCACAGGGAAAGGAAAGAATCTTGATGCAAACGACCCCTAAGCATGGACCGCTCCCCTGAAATGTAAGGCTCAGTCTCATGACCCATGAGATGGTAACTTGAGCCAAAACCAAGACTCAGATACTTAAACAACTGAACCATCCAGGCACCCTGATGTGTAAATTTTTTTATGTTTTGTTGGAGTTTGTTTGCTAAGATTTTGTTGAGGAGTTGCATCTATATTCATGAGTGGATATTGGCCTGTAGATCTCTTTTTTTGTGGTGTCTTGCCAAGCAATCTTGAGAAAGAAGAACAAAGCTGGAGATATCATAAGTCCTGACTTTAAACTATACTATAAATCTATAATAATCAACACAGTATGGTACTACATAAAAAAGCAGACACATAGATCAATGGGAATAGAATAGAAAATCCAGAAATAAATTCAAAGAAATTTGTTCAATTGATTTTTGACAAGAAAGCCAAGAATTTCCCCATTATCATGGGGAAAAGATTGTCCCCTCAATAAGTAGTTTTAGGAAAACTGAATATCCACCTGGAAAAGAATGAAAGTAGACCTCTTTCTTCTACTTTACACAAAATCAACTCAAATTGGATTAAATCTTTGAATAAAACCATGAAACTCCTAGAAGAAAACATAAAGAATAAGCTCCTTGACATTGGTCTGAAAAATACATTTTTAAGATTTTTAAGATTTAGGAACAAGAACAAAAATTAGTGGGACTACATCAAACTGAAAAGTTCTACACAACAAAGGAAACCATTAAGAAAATAAAAAGGCAACCTACTAAATGGGAAAAGACATTTACCCTGTTGGTGTAAGTGTTAACTGGTACAGTCACTATGGCAAGTAGCACTGAGGCTCCTCAAGAAATTAAAACAGAACTACCTGGAGTCCCTGGGTAGCTCAGTCAGTTAAGCATCTACCTTCAGCTCAGGTCATGATCCAGGGTCCTGGGATCGAAGCCCACATCAGGTTCCCTTCTTAGCGGGAAGTCTGTTTCTCCCTCCTTCTTACCCCACACCCCACTCTTTCACTCTCTCTTTCTGTCTCTCTCCCTCTCTGTCTTGTGTGCACACTCTCTCTCAAATAAATAAAATCTTTTTTAAAAAGTAGAACTACCAGTAATCCCACTTCTGAGTATATAGACAAAGGAAACAAAATTATCTGAAAGAATAACCTGTATTATGTTTATAGCAGAATGGTTTACAATTGCCTAAGTATGGAAAAAAACCTAAGTATCAGTCTACAGATGAAAGGATAAAGAAGATGAGGTGTATATACACAATGAAATATTATGCAGCCTCTAAAAAAGAATGAAATCTTGTCATAGGCAGCAAACATGAGTTAATTTGGAGAGCATTATGCTAACTGAATTAAGTTAGACTTTGAAAGATAAATACCACACAGTATCACTTGTAATATTGTCATATGTGAGTTTGTTTGCTATTTTTAAAGTTGAATTCATAGCAGTGGAGGGTATAAAAGTCATTTTCAAGGTTTGAGGTGTGGGGGAAGTTAGGAATAGCTGGTAAAAAGATGTAAACTTTTCAGTTATAAAATGGATAAGATCTGAGGAAATAATGTATAACATGGTAACTACAGTTGATAACACTGCATTGAATAATTGAAAGTTTCTAAGAGTAGAATTTAAATGTTTTCACAAAAAATATTTATATATGTGTAATATTTATATGTATATGTAAAATGATAGGTGTGTTAACTCAGTGAAGGGACTCTTCGTGTTATATATGTATATTAAATCCTCATACTGTATACTTTAAGTATCTCACATTAAATTGTCAATTACACTCAAGAAAATTAATAAAACAACATAGAAGAGGAAATGTAATCTGTACAATAATTGTAATTTTCCAGGATTTTTGCAATATTGAGAAGATATTTTCTGAATATCAATACTGACCATTAATTTTAAGTAAATTAATAAATAAGTAAATCTCTTACATTGCATAAATCAGTTATTCCAGAGGGAGAGGAAGATGGCAGCAGAGTAGGAGGACCTTAGACTAATGTTGTTCCATGAACACAAACTAGGTAACTATCAAATCATCCTAAATAACCCAGAAATTGACATGAAGACTTTAGTAAAACAAACTCCACAACTAAAGGAAGAGAAGACATTGAATAAAGTAGGAAGTATAGAGATGTGATTTGGGGAGAAATGGATGCCAGGTGCTACAGAAGGAAGAGAAGTGTGGTTGTAGAGAAGGATAAAAGAAAGAGGAGCACATGGGAACACATAAGGAGAATGTTTCCCTAAGCCATTGGTTTGGAAAACAAGAGGGGCTGGATTTCATGTATTCTTACCATCAGAGGGGCTTAGAACCTGGAGTTTTAAAGGTCAGCAGGCTCGCCTGGCATTGAGACCAGATGGCACTGCACTGCTCCTGACAAGGCAGACAAACAAAGCAGAGGGAACTAGACAGCATTATGCTAAGCAAAATAAGCCAGTCAGGGAAAGACAGATACCATATGATTTCACTCATGTGTGGAATTTAAGAAAGAAAAAAATGAAAAGAGGGACCAAAAAAAGAAGAAAAAAGAAAGAAAGAAAGAAAAGGAAAAAACAAAGCAAGAAACAGACTCTTAAGTGTAGAGGACAAACTGATGGTTACTAAGAAGGGATG
Organism: Enhydra lutris kenyoni; assembly: GCF_002288905.1. Lineage (NCBI taxonomy): Eukaryota > Metazoa > Chordata > Mammalia > Carnivora > Mustelidae > Enhydra > Enhydra lutris. Next base: position 40,990,281 of record NW_019154095.1, read on the forward strand.
AGTAGGTGGGTTAAAGAGGTGATAGGGTTAAAGGAATGCATTTGTTGTGATGAGCACCAGGTGATGTATGAAATTGCATAATCACTATGTCGTACACGAGAAACTATTACACTGTATTTTCACTAACTGGAATATAACTAAAATCTTTTAAAAGAATCACTTCTTATTAAGTTGGGAGTGGGGAGACAAATAGATAAGCAAACTAAGTATGGTGTACCATAAAATGAAATAGTATTTAGCAATAAAAGGAAACAAACTATTGATTTGCACAATATGGGTGAATCTTAAATATAATTTGCTGAGTAAAAGAAACCAGTTTCATGCCATTTTGAAAAAGGGAATCTGTAGGGCTGGAGGATATCAGTAATTTTCAAGAATTGGTAGGGCAAAAAAATTGCCTAAAAGAGGGAAGCAGGAGGGAATTTTCTACATATAGTGAACATATCTAGTACATAGATTTGGTTTCTAAATACCGTTGCCCTACGAGAAGAACTGGACTTCTTGGAGACATTTCTTCCAGGGTCGAGATAAGGAAAATTTAAGATGAGCTTGCAAGCACCTTCTTGTGCTACCTAAAAGAAGTGCTGAAAAACAAAAAGGAAAAAGAGGAAGCCATGTGCAAAGGACACAGAAGCCTCCTTGATAGAATTCCCAGTGGCCAAAGCTGGAAAAAAAAAATGGAGCAATAAATGTAATAATGATAGGTTTTATTATGATGTAAAAGAATAAGATTATATCCATGTGTCCATACTTAGAGAACAGTTTTCCTATTACTGATGTAGAACAAATGAGGTAAATAAAAAAACACCGTTAGATCAGCACAATAATAATTATCATAGGCAAAATCCACTGATAAATGTTTGTATTAGTGTGCAGAAGTTTAAGGAGAAGCAGGCTATTTTCATAGTTAAAATTTTCCCCAAAACATTTACAAAAGAAAATTGTAACATTACAGAATAGAAACTTTCCAGACAGCACCTCAACCAAGTAATCAAGGTTAATATCACTAGTCATAAAACATACATACCCTCATCTGATGCACTGAGAGGTTGCATCACATATGGTATCCTTCTGAAAAATGTACAGTATCAGCCTAATTAAACAAACCTAAATTGGGGATATTCTGTAACATAACTGGCCAGTTCTGATAATCTTCAAAATGTCAAGTCATGAGGGACAAAGAAAGAATGAGGTTCTATTTGTGACTGGAGAAAACTAAGAAATCGGAATAACTACATGCACTACTGGATCATGGATAGTCTCCTGGAACAGAAAAGAAAAATAATAATGAAAAAATTGGTAAAGTCTGAATAAGGTCTTAAGTTTAATTCATAGTATTGCATCATTGCTTTCTTCATTTTTAAATTTTTACTATGGTTATGTAAGTTGTTAACATTAGGGGGAACTGGGTAATGGGCAGATGAGAATGTAAGTACTATCTTTACAAATCTAAAGTTGTCTCAAAATTAAGTTTAGATGTCTAAGGGCCCAGTGTTTTTTTATATCTCACAATAATCAAATAGCAGTGAAGAAAAAAAGACTTTTAACTTGATCACTAAATACTTTTGATAATTATTAATTTTGTGGTTATTTTGAAGTTTTTTTTTTGTTTTTTGTTTTGTTTTGTTTTAAGATTTTTATTTGACAGAGTGAAAGAGAGATCACAGGTAGGCAGAGCAGCAGTCAGAGAGAGAGGGGGAAGCAGGCTCCCCACTGAGCAGAGAGCCCGATGTGGGGCTCGATCCCAGGACCCCGAGATCATGACCTGAGCCAAAGGCAGTGGCTTAACCCACTGAGCCACCCAGGTGCCTCGGTTATTTTGAAGTTTTAATAAAAATACTCACTAATCAATATCTAATAAGCAATAAAACCAGAGACGATTGAGGAATTGAACAGGTGAACTAAGACAAATGCTCTTAATTCGGTGCTTTGTTTTTTAGCAGTATATCAGCGTTTGTTAATTTTCTTCTTCTATTCATTCCTCTTTATTGAATGTAACCATCCATTTTTTGCCTCCTTCATATTTAACATACATTAGAATCTCAGATTTAAATTTACCCTCCTTGAAGGAACAGATTTTTTTTTTAAGATTTTTTTATTTATTTGTAGGGAGTAAGAGAGTAGAGGACTGGGGAGGAGCAGAGAGAGAGGGAGAAGCAGACTTCCTGCTGAGCAGAAAGCCCGATGAGGGGCTCAATCCCAGGACCTTGAGATTATGACCTTAGCCGAATGCAGATGCTTAACCTCCTGAGCCACCCAGGCACCCTGGAACAGAGATTTAAAATAGACTGGGCAATTACAGGTTTTGTCAGTGGCTGTTAGGGTGTCTCATGCTTTATGGCAGTTGAGAAAGTAGTACCTATAAGATGCCAAAGCACTGTGGATGCCATCACCATCCTACCTCATTAATAGCTTTACTGGGGCTTCAGTATAAGAGAATTACCTGTTACATGCCAGATTTAGTTCAATATTATTCACTGGACTGAATCTGTAATGATTTGTTGTATTCTGTATACTTGGCAATGTGCTAAACCATGTAGAAATCAAAAATCAAAATCAAAATCGTGATCTCTGCCAAAGAATCCCCACTCTTTTTGAAAGAGGACAGACCTGAAGACACTGTAGTGGGTAGAAAGAACAAAGACTTTAGAGATTTTGCAGTCATATCCTTACTATCTCTTTCTTTGATTACTAGATCTGTGGCCTTGGGCATTTATTTAAACTTTCTTGAGTTTGTTTCGTTATCTGTAATATGGGATACTAATGTCAGTCTTAGAAAATTGTTATGATCATTAATACCTGGCACATAAACACTTAGTAGATGATACCTGTTTTTACAGTTTTTGTTATCACGACTGATAGACTATTGAAAACATTGTAGTTTATTACACTAAATAATTTTGTTTACTGATTGTTATTAAGTGCTCAATCTGTGTTTTCTTCTTTAGAGATGATGAAGAGAAAAAAAAATCTCCATCTGAAGGTACTGATGAGAAGGCTAATGGAACACATCCAAAGACCATTAGTCGTATTGGGAGCACTACCAATCCATTCTTAGACATTCCTCATGACCCAAATGCTGCTGTGTACAAAAGTGGATTCTTGGCTCGGAAGATCCATGCAGATATGGATGGAAAGAAGAGTAAGCACAATTTGTTGTCATTGTCTATTTCATTTATTTCATCTTGAGGCTTAAAATTTAAAGTGAATTTATCTGAAGTAAAGTCAAGGGTGAAGAAAAATTATATTAGGTTTATCTAGAGAAATATTAACTGAACTTTGATGAAGCCTGTAACCCTAAGTCAGAAAACCATTGTGGCCCCTGCTCTTCTCCGAGTAGAATTATAGAGCTTCAGAAATGGAAGACCTCTTGCAGATAATTCATTTCCAACCTTTTGTTCATTTATTTACTCTTGATTTCAGCAAATAATTCTGGATACTTAACTATGTACTAGACATCAAAAATATAGCAGCCAATGGGATGGGCAAGGTCCATGTCTTCATGGAGTTTACATCTCTGGTGGCTGAGGGGAAGAGTGAATTTATAACATGTAAAATGATCAATAATGTAGGATCCTATAAACAAGGAAGGGAAAGAATTATGGTCTGTACACTTGAAGGGATTGGCCTTTATGGGAGATGGATAGGTATGTCATAAGCAAGCATGGTATGATTAGTACTAGAAAATTAAAGGAGTCCCATATGATGGCTCTGTGAAGTATGAGACATCATTATCTAGTGACAGGTAATAGTGTTAGAAATTTGAAAGAAATTAAGTATGTTTCTGTGCTTGAGTAACCTATGCAAAGGTGAAATAGCAATTTGATATAGTTGAACAAGCTAAGGTAAGCTAGTATGTATGCTCAAAATTAGTGGGTTAAACCTTTAGGGTGTTCCTACCTATCTACGAACACAATTAGGCACTGCTTGGATGGGCAGTACCACTATTTCCATCTGTGGCTGGGTACTTTTTCTTAATGTGTTAGCACATTTTATTGGGTTATGGTCAAGAGAAATATTGTAACAGAGTGGCTTTGACACTGACTTACGATGCTGAGTAAGTTTCTCAGTTTTTCCAAGTTCCTTAGGAGTACCTCTACCATATATCCTATACACTCTATATACTAGCCTATTAGACTACTTAATTTTCTGGAAGAGAATTATTTCAGGACTCATAGTTGCAAGTGACAGCAAGTTTAACTGGCTTAGGAAAAAAAGGACAAGGGCACACGTAAAATGAGGAGTGTTGCCAGGACACTTTGTCCATTTCTGTCTCTGCATTATATTGCATGTCACCTTTACTCTTGGAAACAGGTCTCTCTTACATGGTTACATGATTATTAGCACCATTTTAGAGCATGTGTTCAATTTTGTCAACAAAAAGTATTCTCCTTCTTTCCTAATTTTGAATTTACTATATTTTGGGAAGAACTCTGATTTGTATGACTGAGAGATGGAATACTATAATTGTCAGCACTCACTGGGTTGAAATGCAAAAAGGGAAAGTTCCCTCAAGAACGAATAAGATACAGTTTTCATAGAAAAGGGGTTTCTTTTTGGCAGACAAAGCAACAGATATTCATCTCTTTGTTGCCAGCATACACACATACCCTTTCTCCAGCCAGTTCAAGCAAAGCTTTTGGAGAACATAATACCATCTTCCATTTATAACCACAGATCTACTCATCTCTGTCCCACATGTCATGCCTAGGAGTGGCTCCCATCTCCAAGGTTTAAATTTGCTGGTCAGTGTCCATTTTCCCTAGGTAGGGATGTAAATTCACGCTATAGTCTAAATAAAACTACAGAAATATCTGACATAGTTTATATGAAGTACTAGAAACAAAAAGTAGAATAACTGCAGTTTAAAATACCAGTTCAGGAAAGGCAAAAAAGGAAACAATACCAATCATTGGTTTAGTGTATTTTACTACTTTCTGCAGAGTTAACCTACTTGAACATCTTTTCATTGATTCACTTCTGTAGCAATGGATTGACATAATTGATTAACTTATTCCAGAGAGTCCCCAGATTTGGCCTACCAGTGAAATTTTCTTTCTGTCTTGTTTTCCTGGGACACTTCTAAGGATTATTGGAGAGAATTAACTTGCTGGAAGCTCTGCTCCCTTAGCAGTCCACTGTATATGAGTATAGGTACAAAACCTGGGAGTTGCTTAATAGTTGAGCCATCCTAGACGTTTTATATCACGCTAGATTTTCCTGCCAATATAACGCCTTTAAAGCCTTAGTTAACTCCTCTGAGAACTTGAGGTTCATTAGGTCAGTTTTAAGTGTCATGGGACTTTTATCTTTTTAGCAACTTAAGAATTTCTGCTTAGGTGAGACACTCCCCGCAAAGACCAGCACAAGCCCCTGCCCTCATCATGTCCCTAAAGCCTAAAGTTTTAAAAGTCAGCAGGCTTGGCTGGGATACAGCTCAGAGAGCATGGCACTACACCTGGAGAGAAGTCAGACAAACAACCCAGAGGCAGACTGTACAAATAAACAGTGGGGAGATTATTCGCTCTTCTTGGCCTGCCTCCCAGAGAGGCAGCATGCATAGTACTCCTCTCCAGGAACAGAGAAACCGGGTAGGGCCACTTCCTCCACCACCCCTCAGCATATACCCAGAGCCACCTAGGGTAAGCAGCAAAGTGCCGACCCTGGCTGTCTAACCTGCTTACACCAAGTCACATCCCTGCAATCTGGTAGTACTGCCCTTCTCCATAAAGCTTGCCTCAGTCCCAGTGCTGAAGGCCATTTCCACAGAAGATCAGCAGAAGCCCCTGCCCACACCACAGATCCTGACCAGAGTTCTTTATGGCTTCAGTTCAAGTGGAAATATCAAGTCTCATTTAACGTGCAGACCAAAGTGCACCCAGTTAAAACATGCTACATTCTAGCCAAGGACCAAACACTTCCCACTTCAGGCAAGGAGAACCCCTGCAGAAACTGACCTGAAGGATACAGCAGCCAAAACACAGTAGTAGAGAGCACGCAGCACACACCAGAGACCCTATCTGATGTACCAGGTCCTGGACCTATATGATCTCTTCTTGATAAAGCCATGATTATCAGGAGCAGGAAACATACAGGCTTTTCTAACACAGAGAGGAAGAGAAATTTAAACAAAAGCCAAAGACATAGAAATTTGTCCCAAATGAAAGAACAAGATAGGGTCACAGCCAGAGAGCTAAGCAGAACAGATACAAGTAATATGACTGATGGGGAATCCAAAGCAACAATCATAAGGATACTTTGCTAGCTTAAGAAAAGATGGAAGACCAGGGAGACCCTTATTACAGAGATAAAAGAGTAAAAAAACAATTAGAAATGAAAAATTCAGTAACTGAGATTCAAAACAGGCTTGATGCAATGAACACAAGGATGGAAGAAGCAGAGGCACAAAGAAGTGACATACAAGATAAAATAATGAAACATAAGCTGAACAAAAGAGAAAGAATTTTGCAATATGAGAATATACTTAGGGAACTCAATGACTCCATCAAATGTGATAAAATTCATATTATAGGTGTACTAGAAGAAGAAGACAGAGAAAAGAGGACAGGGAATTTATTTGAGAAAATAATATATGAAAAGAGAAAAGTCTCAAAAGCAGCAAGACAAAAAGAAGTCCCTAACTTACAGGGAAGACCCATGAGGCTAGCTTCAGATCTCTCAACATAAATTTGGCAGGCTAGGTGGTAGCGACATGATATGTTTATAGTACTGAATGGGAAAAATCTGCAACCAAGAATAGCAAGGCTATAATTCAGAATAAAAAAGATAAAAAGAGTTTCTCAGACAAAACTAAAGGAGTCCATAGCCATTAAACCAACCCTGCAGGAAATATTAAAATATTAAAAGGGAAAAAAATATTGAAAGGAAAGACCAAAGTGACAAAGACAAGAATGTAATAAAGAAAATCTCCCAAAACAAGCCAAGTAATAAAATGGCACTAAATACCAATCTATCAGTAATTACACTAAATGTAAATAGATTAAGCACTCCAATCAGAATACACAGTGTCAGAATATATTAAGAAAGAAGACCCATTTATCTGCCTACAAGAAATTGATTTTAGACCTAAAGACACCTATGCATTGAAATTGATGGAATGGAGAAATACTTATCATGTAACTGGACATCAAAATAAAGCCAGATTAGCAGTACTTCTATACAACAAACTAGACTTTAAACCAAACACTGTAAGAAGAGATGAAGGGCATTATATCATAACCAAGGGGACAATCTAAAAATAAGTGTAATTGGAAGTATTTATACATGCAGCGTGGGGTCACCCCAATATATAAAACAATAACAAACATAAAGGAACTCATTAATAATAATACAATAATAGTAGGGGACTTTATCTCCCCACTTACATCAATGAACAGATATCTAAGCAGAAAATTGACAAAGAAACAATAGCTTAATAACTTTGGATGATGCACTGGACCAGATGGACTTCACAGATATATTCAGAATATTTCATCCTAAAGTGGCAGAATGCACTTTAATGCAGGTTCTTTTTGAGTGCACATGGAACGATGTCCAGAATAGATTATATACTAGGTCACAAATCAGGCCACAAGTACAAAAAGATTGAGATCATGCCATGCATCTTTTCTTTTTTTTAAAATTAAATTTTTTTTTATTTAATTTCTTTTCAGTGTAACAGAATTCATTGTTTATGCACCACACCCAGTGCTCCATGCAATACATGCCCTCCTTAATACCCACCACTTGGCTCCCGCAACCTCCCACCCCCCGCCCCTTCAAAATCCTCACATTGTTTTTCAGAGTCCATAGTCTCTCATGGTTCATCTTCCCCTCCAATTTCCCTCAACTCCCTTCTCCTCTCCATCTCCCCATGTCCTCCATGTTATTTGTTATGCTCCACAAATAAGTGAAACCATATGAAAATTGACTCTCTCTGTTTGACTCATTTCACTCAACATAATCTCTTCCAGTCCCATCCATGTTGCTACAAAAGTTGGGTATTCATCCTTTCTGATGGAGGCATAATACTCCATAATGAATATGGACCACATCTTCCTCATCCATTCGTCCGTTGAAGGGCATCTTGGTTCTATCCACAGTTTGGCGACCATGGCCATTGCTGCTATAAACATTGGGGTACAGATGGCCCTTCTTTTCACTACATCTGTATCTTTGGGGTAAATACCTTTGCATCTTTCTGACCAGAGTGCCATGACTTGAAGTCAACCACCAAAAAAAAAAAATTTTAAAAAAAATTTTGGAAAGACCACAAATATATGGTGGTTAAACAACATGCTACTAAACAATGAATGGGTCAACCAGGAAATCAAGGAAGAAATAGAAATGTATATGGAAACAAATAAAAATGAACACAACAGTCCAAAGCCTTTGGGATGCAGCAGAAACAGTCCTAACAGGGAAATATATAGCTATACAGGCTCAACAAGAAAGGAAAATCTTTAACAACCTAACCTTATTTCTAAAGAAGCTAGAAGAAGAACAATAAATGAAGCCTAAATCCAGTATAAAGAAGAAAATACTAAACATATAGAAACTAAAAAAACAAAAAAACAAACAAACAAAAAACAAAAAACAAAAAAAAACAACAAATCAATGAAACCAGGAGGTGGTTCATTGAAAAAATGAATAAAATTGTTAAGTCCCAAGCCAGACTTACCAAAAAGAAAAGAGAAAGGAACCAAATAAGTAAAATCAAAACAGGAGACAAAAAATAACCACCAACACCACATAAATAAAATTATAAGAAAATAGTATGAAAAACTATATATGCACAAATTGGACAAACTGAAAGAAATGGATATATTCCTACAAACATGTGAACCACCAAAACTGAAACAGGGAGAAATAGAAAACTTGAAGCGACCAATAACTAACAAAGAAATCCAGGGCTAGGTAGCTTCATGGGTCAATTCTACCAAACATTTAAATGACAGTGATTACCTGTTCTTCTCAAACTATTTCAAAAAATAGAAGAGGTAGGAAAACATCTACATTTATTCTATAGGCCCAGAATTACCCTGAATTCAAAATAAATATTCCACTAAAAGAGAGAACTAGAGGCCAATATCTCTGAGGCTTGTGGATGTACAAGTTCTCAATAAAATAGTAGCAAACCAATCAAACAGTTCATTAAAAAAGCATCACCACTATCAAGTGGATTTATGCCTGGCCTGTAAGGGTGGTTCAATATTAGAAAAACAATCAAAATGATACACCACATTAATAAAAGAAAAGACAAGAACCACATGATACTTTCAAGAGATGCAAAAAAAGCATTTGAAAAAAATATGTAACATCCATTCATGATTAAAAAAAAACAACCCTCAGCAAAGTAGAGTTAGAGAGAATCTACCTCAACATATAATAAAGGCCATATTGAAAAGCCCACAACTAATATTCTCTTCAATTGGGAAGACCTGGGAGCTTTTCCTCTATGGTCAGGAACAAGACAGGGATGTCTGCTCTCACCACTGTTACTTAACACAGTACTGGAAATCTTAAGCATCAGCAATCAGACAACAAGAAGAAATAAAAGGCATCCAAATTGGCAAGGAGGAAGCCAAACTTTCACACTGCACAGACAACATTATACTCTACATAGAAAACCCAACGGATTCCACCCAAACTCATACATTCCACTAAAACTCATACATGAATTCAGCAAAGTCGCAGGATATAAAATCAATGTACAAAAATCTACTGCATTTCTCTATGACAATAATGAAGCAGCAGAAATCAAGAAATTGATCCCATTTACAATTACACCAAAACCTCTAAGATTACCTAGGAACAAACCTAACCAGAGAGGTACTCTGGAAACTATAGAACACTTATGAAAGAAATTGAAGTTTGAGACCCTTATAACCGGTTACTTCCTTTTGTATTTTCCTAGCATTTGTGCTATTGTCATCTCTTTTCCTTGTGTATAAAATTCATAGTACATTGTGATTATTTTGGCTTTAAATAGAAATGTAGTTTTTACTTTTACCCACACATTGACTATTTCTGGCATACCGAGTTTCCTTTTTCATTTCCAAATTTCCATTCAGTATCTTTTCTTTATCTGCTTAAATAATTTCCTTTAATATGTCTTGTAGAAAGGTCCTGCTAGCAAGAACTGTTTTCATGTTTTATTGGTTTAAAAAGAAAAAGGTACACTGCATCTTAATTTTAGGAATTTTTGATTACTGGTTGTAGAATTATTTGGCAGTGTTTTCCTTTTCCCTCAGTAATTTAAAAATGTTCTGTTTTGCAATGCCTTATGTGGTTTCAGGCAAAAAACCTGCTGACATCATTTATTTCTCTGTACCTATAATGGTTTTATTTTTTCTTTCTGCCTGCTTTAAAATTTTTTCTTTTTATTTTTGATTTTCAGCAATTTTATTATGAGTTGCCTTAGTAGGGTTTTCTTTTTTTTTTTTTTTTTTTTGTTTTTTAGTTTTTTTTTTTTTAGTTGCTTTAGTAGGGTTTTTTTTTTTTTTTTTTTTTTCTTGTGCGGTGTTGATTGAATTTCTTGTATTTGCCAGGTTATATTTTTTACCAATTATGGAAATCTTTTAGCCATTATTTCTATAGCACCCACCCCTTTTTCTAGGATTCTCCTTTCCTATATATTCGACTACTTGATTCTACACAAAAAGTTTATTAAGGCTCTGTTCAATTTTTTTCCAAATCTTTTTTATGCTTTCAGAACTTTCTTTTATTGTGTGTCTTCAGTTTTACTATAGTATATTTGTCATTGCATATATAGCATATTTTTTATATTTATATATATAAATATATATAATATATAAATATAAATATAAATATATTTATATTTATATCAATATTAAAATATTTTTTTATATTTACCAAAGCTGTATTAACGTCCTTCTCTTTGATTCTTTTCTCCCTGGGATTTCCAGGACTGTTACTTTGATTAATTTTCCTGCTACCTCTAGGTTATAGTTTTCTTTTTCTTTGCATTCCTAGTAATTTTTATTTGAATGCCAGATGTTGTGACATTTTGGGAGACAATTTAGTTATGTATGTGCCATTAAAGAATGTTGGATTTTATCCTGTTGCATAGATAAGTAACTTATGAATGAACTGAATTCTTAGAGGCTTGCCTTTACTCTTTGTCAGGGTATAACCAAACAACCTTTATTCTGGAACTTATTTTGCTTTATACTGGGAACCATTATTACTCTTTAGCCTCCTAGTATTACAAAGTCTTTCCCTCTTCTGTCTGATGAAGACATAGACTATTTCTATCCCCACATGGGCTTTTAAAATTGTTCCTTCCACAACTGTTTGGTTATTCTTTTCACATGTGACCACATCTTGCTATAGCCAAGACCTGGGAATTCCTCTGCGGATCTCCAGAGCTATCCTCTTGTGTACCTTTCCTCTCTCTTGTACTCCCATGAGCAAATTCCAGCCACCTCAGCCTCACAAAAGTCAGCACAAGTTTCTAACGCTATTTCGGCTCCCTCTTTCACTATTGGATCTTAAATACTTCCTTCAAGCAGTTATCTGGGCTTACCTGTTTTTTTCCTTTCTCCTTAGAATCAGTTTAAAGCTGCCTGTTGCACATCATCTGGAAACTTTTGGTTTCTAACTGTTTTCTAATTGTTATAAAAGGAAATAATTTTTTGTAGCAGTTAACCTTTCATCGACATAAGGAGAACTAAACTGATTACTGATCACTTTTGTTAAGAAATTTTTTTCTAGTTGCCTCAGGCCTCAAGACTTAATATTTACTGAGCTATGAAAGTGAAATGGAATTCTAATATCAAGCTCAATGGCAAGGAGGAAGCCAAACTTTCACACTGTGCAGACAACATTATATTATACTCTATGTAGAAAACCCAACAGATTCCACCAAAAAATTGCTAAAATTCATACATGAATTCAGCAAAGTCGCAGGTTATAGAATCAATGTACAGAAATTTATTGCATTTCTCTATGCCAATAATGAAGCGGCAGAAATCAAGGAATCAATCCCATTTACAATTGCACCAAAACCTGTAAGAATAAACTTAACCACAGAGGTAAAAGAGCTGTACTCTGGACACTATAGAACACTTGTGAAAAAATTGAAGAGGAAACAAAGAAATAGAAAAACATTCCATGCTCATGGATTAGAAATATTGTAAAAATGTCTACACATTCAGTGCAATCCCTATCAAAATACCACCAGCATTTTTCACAGAGCTCGAACAAATCCTAAAATCTGTATGGAACCACAAAAGACCCCGGATAGCCAAAGCATTCCTGAAAAAGAAAAGAAAAGCTGGAGCCATTACAATTCTGGACTTCAACCTATGTTACAGCTTTGTAATGATTACAGCAATATGGTACTGGCACAAAAACAGACACATTGATCAATGTAACAGAAGAGAAAATCCAGAAATGAACCTGCAACTGTATGGACAACTACTCTTCAGTACAGCAAGAATGAATATCATGAGAAAAAGTCTCTTCAACAAATGGTGCTGGGAAACTGGATGGCAACATACAAAAGAATGAAACTGGATCAGTTTCTTATACCATACACAAAATAAATTCAGAATGGATGAAAGGCCTAAATGTGAGTTGGGAAACCATCAAAAGCCTAGCGAACACAGACAGCAAACTCTTTGGTCTTGACCAGGCAACTTCTTACTACTCACATCATCAGAGGGAAGGGAGTCAAAAGCAAAAATAAACCATTGTGATTTCTTCAATTTAAAAAGCCAATGCACAGCAAAGGAGACAATCAACAAAACTAAAAGACAACCTAGGGAATGGGAGAAAATATTTGCAAATGTCATATCTGATAAAAGATTAGTATCCAAAATATATAAAGAACTTGTCAAACTCAACACCTCAAAAACAAATAATCCATTTAAGAAAGAGAACACATGAATAGATGTTTTTCCAAAGTAGACAGCCAGATGACTAACAAAACAGGAAAAGATGCTCAACATCACTCATCATTAGGGAAATACAAATCAAAACCACAATGAGATACCATGTCACACCTGTCAGAATGGCTAAAATGAACAACACAGGAAACAATAGATCTTGACACATGTGGAGAAAGGAGAACCCTCTTTCACTCTCTTGGTGGGAATGCAAACTGGGGCTGCCACTGTAGTAAACAGTATGAATGTTCTTCAGAAAGTTAAAACTTGAACTACCCTGTAACCAGCGATTGTACTACTAGGTGTTTATCCAAAGGTTACAGAAATATTGATTCAGAGGGGCACCTGCACCCTGATTTATTAACAGCATTTTCAACAACAGCCAAATTATGGAAGGAGCCCAAATATCCATTGACTGATAACTGGATAAAGAAATTGTGGTATAGGTGCAGAGAGTTAAGATGGCAGAGTAGTAGGGGTACCCTTGTCCTGCCTCCTCCCTTGAACACAGCTAAAGTAATATCCAATCATTTAAACACCTAGGAAATTGTTCTGAGGATTAAGAGAACAATCTGCACAGTTAAAGAGAGAAAGTGGCATGTACAAAGTGCAGTGATGTGAATTGGAGGACAGAAAAGCCACGGTGCCATGAAGGGGAGGAGGGAGCACTTTCTCTTGTGAAAAGAAAGAGAGAAAATGAGAGGAGGACAGAGAGCACATTGGTTCACACAGGAGAAACACTTCCCCAAAACCATTGGCTGGAGAATCCGGAGGAACTGGGCTATCTCTAGTTCTTATAAATAGAAGAGTTCAAAGGTTGAAGTTTTAGAAGACCATGCCATTCACAGGATTCCAGCGGGGTGGGCAGCATTTTTCCCAGAGAGAAAGAGGGCAGAGACCTGAAAGCAGAAAACATTGTGTAGGGATCCCCTGGGTCACACTGGGAGAGAATATTCCCTTTCCTAGGGTACATCTGGAAGAGGGTATATTGCCTCTCCAGGGAAAAAAATACCCTCCAGGCACCATTAAGCAGCTGTTCATTAGCAAGGGACAGAAGAATGCACAGAAGGCAGATAACCTGTTCACAGCTTCTCATTGTGCTTTACCATAAACTCCAAGCACCGACACTGCCATGTGACTGCTTTCCTGGGACAAAACAGCACCAGACACAATGTGGTGAGGTTCTGCTCCAGAGGAGAGGAGTGGGTCTGTGCCATAGCAGGTCCTTTATGATTTGGAGTTTTGTGCTCCAGGAGAACTGTGGCATTGGATGTGCCCATGGCTCAGGCACAGACAAATTGAAGGCAGGGATCAGCCTGGGACACCAAAGGGAGGTTGCTCACTTTTCTCTTAGGGCTTTCTGAACAGTGTCAGTCCGAGCTCCCCTCTTTGGGGATGAGAGAGTGGGGTGATGCCATCTTTTCCTCTCCCAACAACATGATTGGACCTCAGTGAGCAACTTAGCACCCCTAGTGGAGTCTTGAGCCACTTACACCAAACCCTGCCCACTGCTCCCTGCAGGTGCATATTTACTCAGCAAGTTGGACACTGAGCCAGCACAGCAGGTATCTTCCACAGAGGAATAGCATAAGCCCCCCACATGCACCAAGTCTACTGGATCATAGAGTGCTCCAAAGTGTCACCTTCAGTTCTGGTGGAAACAGGACAGGCTTTCTTTTTTCTTCTTCCTATGGAATCAGGTTTATAGTTTATAGTTTGTTTGTTCATTTGCTTTTCTCTTTTTTAGTATCAGGCTTTTTTTTTCTTTTTTTGGAATCAGACTTAGCGCTTTTAATATCTGTGTATTTGTATTTAGTATTTGTGTATTTGTGGGGCTTTTGTCCTTTTCTCTTTTTTTTGGATCAGGTTTTAAAGAAAGGGGAGGGGCACCCGGATGGCTCAGTTGGTTAAGCGATTGCCTTCGGCTCAGGTCATGATCCTGGAGTCCTGGGATCGAGTCCCGCATCAGGCTCCCAGCTCCACAGGGAGTCTGCTTCTCCTTCTGACCTTCTCCCCCCTCATGTTCTCTCTCACTGACTCTCAAATAAATAAATAAATTCTTTAAAACTAAATAAGTAAATAACTTAAAAGTTTAAAAAATAAACAGGCTTATTGTCTCAAATCAAAAGCATACATGGTTAGATGTCTAAACACTCCCCACTGCAAGCAAAGAAGAACTCTGCAGAGGACCAGTGGGAAAGGGAAGCCAAAACACAACAACGGAGGGCACATAGCATATACCAGGAAGACTTCCTGAAGCGCCAAGCCGTGGACAGTGTATTACCCCTTCCTGATACAGCATTACTCTTAGGAGCAGGGAATATAACAAGCTTTTATAACCCACAAAAGACAGAAACCTAGAAAAAAATGACAGGATGGAGGAATTCTCCCCAAAAGAAAGATCAAGAAGAAATCACATCCAGGGATTTACTCAAAACAGATGTAAGCAATATATCTGAACAAGAATTTAGAACAGCAGTCATAAGAATATAGTTGGACTTGAAGGAAGCATAGAAGGCACTAGAGATACACTTGCTGGAGAGAGAAAAAACGTAAAAAGTAGTGAGGTGGAAAGAAAAAATGCTTTAACTGAGATGCAAAATTGAATGGATAAAATTGTAATGAGGATAGAAGAATCAGAGGAGACAATAGGTGATAGAAAAGATAAAATTATGGAACATAATGAAGATGAAAAGAAGAGAGGAAGAAAACAATTCACAAAATTAGACTTACAGAACACAGCAACTCCATAAAGTGCAATAATATCCATATCATATGAATCCCCGAAGAAGAGCAGATTATTGGGGCAGAAGGTTTATTTGAACAAGTCATAGCTGAGAACTTTCCTAATCTGGGAAAAGAAACAGGCGTTGATGTCCAAGAGGCACAGAGAACTCCCCTCAAAATCAACAAAAACAGATCAAGACCATGACATATTATTGGGTCCATAATCACAGAAGCGAGACTGATACAAAGCGAAGGTCAAGCAAAGCTTTATTTCGCGCCAAGCATCGAGAATCAAACCAACCGTTCAGGGCCGTGCCTCTTACAGAGAGGGTGACCTCTCTCTGCCTTACAGACTAGCTTTTAAGGGCAAAGGCCATGTGGTGGGGCCTGGCCACGCACAGGTGGCCGACGAGATTGTAACACATAGAGAAAGCTGCACAGTCATGCTAGGTCACACATAAGTGACCAATTGAATTAAAATTTACCCTATAGTAGATATTTGAACTAGCCTATCACCTTCATCAGAATTGGCACCCAAAGGGCACCCAAAGGGCAGGGCCCATACTCCTTGGTAGCTAGGGAGACAGTATGCACCCCCACTGATTGGATACCTCCACCTGGCCTGACCCACCCTTATATTTGGGCTTTGTTACCTGGGACTGGTTTCCAAGACTTGTTTTTAAGTAAGTCTCCTGGGGTAAGGGGTGGGGGGGCGGGGACAGTTTAAGTTTTACTGTATAAACAACAAAGTCATTGTTTAACCGGATGGAATTGCTCTGGCTAAATAGGCCCTTACAATATCATGGTGAAACTTGCAAAATATAAAGAGAATTCTGAAAGCAGCTAGGGACCAAAAAAGTACTTTACCTGCAAGGATAGATGCATAAGGTTAGCAGCACACCTGGCCACTGAAACTTACAAGGCCAGAAGAGAGGGCAGGAAATATTCAACGTGCTAAGTGGGGAAAATATGTAGCCAAGAATACTTTATCCAGGGGCGCCTGGGTGGCTCAGTTGGTTAAGCATCTGCCTTCGGCTCAGGTCATGATCTCAGGGTCCTGGGCTCAGCAGGGGAGTCTGCTTCTCCCTCTACCCCTGCTTGTGCTCTCTCTCTCTCAAATGAATAAATAAAATCTTAAAAAAAAAGAAAAGAAAAAAAAAAACTATCCTGCAAGGCTGTCATTCAGAACAGAAGGAGAGATAGAGTTTCCAAGACAAGCAAAAACTATAGGAGTTCATGAATTCTAAACCACCTTGCAAGAAATATTAAAGGAAACCCTTTAAGCAGGGAAAAGAGACCAAAACAACAAAGACTAGAAAGGAACAGAGACAATCTATAGGAAGAGCAACTTGACAGGAAATACAGTGGCTCTAAATTCATATCTAAATGAATATTATTCTAAATGTAAATGGACTCAGTGCTCCAAAACAAAGACATAGGGTATCAGAATGGATTAAAAAAACAAGACTTATTGATACACTGCTTACACAAGATGAATTTTTTTAAACAAAACCATTTATAATTCCATTGAAGATCCTTTACAAGTTTCCAAAGTGTGAGGATTTATTGTCCTCTTTAAAATAACTTAATGATCTCACCACAACAAAATGCATGTTTATACATTCAATTTGTAAACAACTGGCAGAAATCTTCTCTAAAACTATTGATGATACTGCTACACACCTGCATTCCAACAACAGTAACTAAACAGATGCACTGAGGTGGACTTCAGACTCATAGACATCTCCAGATTCATTTATCACTTTAGTAACATCAAAAGAAAGCTGGAGTAACCATACTGATGTCAGACAAACAACACTTCAAACTAAAGACTGTAATAAGAGATGTAGTGGGAAAGTGTATCATAATTAAAGGGTCTATCCAAAAAGAAGATCTAACAGTTGTAAATATTTATGCCCCAACTTCTGAGCAGACAAATATATAAATCAATTAATGACAAGGAAGCTCAACTAATAATAATACAATGACCATAGGGAGTTTTAACACCCCACTCACAGCAATTGAACAAATCACCTAAGCAGAAAATCAACAAGGAAAAAAGGCTTTGAATGACAGACTGGACCAGATGGACTTCACAGATATATTCAGAGCATTTCATACTAAAGCAGCAGAATACAGGTTCTTTCCAAGTACACAAGGAACATTCTCCAGAATAGGTCATATACTAGGTCACATATCAGGCCTCAACCAATACAAAAAGATTGAGATTATACCATACATATTTTCAGACCACAATGCTGTGAAACTTGAAGTCAGCCACAAGAAAAATTTGGAAAGACCTCAAATACATGGAGGCTAAAGAATATTTTACTAAAGAATGAATGAGCTAACCAAGAAATTAAAGAAATTAAAAAATACATGGAAGAAGGAAAATGAATACATGACAGTCCCAAACTTTTGGGATGCAACTAAAGTAGTCATAGTTGAAAAAACCACACCTGGTAGCATCACAATACTGAACTTCAAGCTATATTACAAAGCTATAATCATCAAGACAGTATGGTACTGGCACAAAAACAGAAACAGAGAAATGGTACAGAATAGAGAACCCAGAAATGTACCCTCAACTCTGTGGTCAACTAATCTTCGACAACGCAGGAAAGAATATCCAATGGAAAAAAAGACAGTCTCTTCAGTAATGGTTTTGGGAAGATTTGACAATAACATGCAAAAGTATGAAACTGGACCACTGTCTTACACCACACATAAAAACAAATTCAAAGTGGATGAAAGACCTAAATGTGAGACAGGAAACCCTCAGAATCCTACGGGAGAACACAGATAGAAACCTCTTTGACCTTGGCTGTAGCAACTTCTTACTAGACACTATTTGTTGGGGCACCTGAGTGACTCTGTAGGTTAAGCATCTGCCTTTGGCTCAGGTCATGATCTCAGAGTCCTGGGATCAAACCCTGCATCAGGCTCCCTGCTCAATGTGGCATCTGCTTCTCTCTGCCCCTCTGCCCCTCCCCCTGCTCATGTGCATGCTTTCTCTCTCAATAAATAAATAAAATCTTCTATAAAAAGATAAAAATTTCTGCACAGCTAAGGAAACAATCAACAGAACTATAAAACAGCCTATGGAATGGGAGAAGATACTTGCAAATGATATATCTGATAAAGGGTTAATACCCAAAATCTATTAAGAACTTGTCAAACTCAACACCCAAAAAACAAATAACCCAGTTAAGAAATGGGCTGAAGACATGAATAGACATTTTCCAAAGATGACATCCCGATGGCTAACAGACACATGAAAAGATGCTCAATATCACTCATCATCAGGGAAATACAGATCGAAACCACAATGAAATATCACTTCACACCTGTCAGAATAGCTAAAATTAACAACACAGGAAACAACAGATGTTAGTGAGAATGCAGATAAGACCCCTCTTGGACTATATGGGGAATGCAAACTGGTTCAGCCAATTGGGAAAATAGTATGGAAGGTCCTCAAAATGTTAAAAATAGAATTACCCTATGACCCAGCAATTGCATTACTAGGTATTTACCCAAAGGGTACAGATTCGAAGGGGTGCATGCACCCCTATGTTTGGGGAAGAATTATGAACAATAGCGAAACTATGAAAAGTGCCAAGTATCCGTAGACTGATGAATGGATAAAGAATATGTGTATATGCATACGAAGGAGTATTACTCAGCCATCAGAGTGAATGAAACCTTGCCTTTTGTAACAATGTGGATGGAACTAGAGTGTATTCTACTAAGTGGTTTCAGTCAGTCAGAGAAAGACAAATAACATGTGATTTCACTCATATGTGGAATTTAAGAAGCAATGCAAATGAACAGAATGGATGGATAGGAAAAATACAGTAAGATAAAAATAGAGGCAGGCAAACCATAAGAGACTCTTAACTATAGAAAACAAACAGGTTTGCTGGAGGGGGGGTCGTGGGTAGGGAATGGGCAAAATGGGTGATAGGAACTAAAGAGGGCCCTTGTTGTGATGAGCAGTGGGTATTATATATAAGTGACAAATCACTAAATACTACTGAAACCAATGCTACACTCTATATTAACTAACTTGAATTTAAATAAAACTTGGAAGAATAAAAAAATGTATGACCTGGAGATCAAAAGCAAAGTATAATGAAATAGGCACAGTACTGTATTATAGTCCTTAAACTTGCTAAGAGACTAGATCTTTTATTTGCACCACAAAAAGGAAATGACAGTGATTTACATGATAGCGGTGCTATTGCTGCAGTGGCAATCATATCACAATATATAAATATATGAAGTCAACATGTTGTATACCTAAAATTTACATAATGTTACATGTCAAATATATTTCATTTTTAACTATAGCTGAACAAAAGAAGACTCCTATTAATAATAGGATTACCTGAAGTTGTTAAAGAGCATATACCAAAATCCTATTTCCAGCATCATACTTACTAATGAAGGACTGAATGCTTTCCCCCTGAGATTGGGAAGGGACTGATATGCTTACCACTTTTACTCAACATAATACTGCAGTTCTGGCAGTGCAGTAAGGCAAGATAAAGGAAAAAATTAGAAAATTAGTTGGAAAAATAAAACTGTCTCTGTTCACGGATGACATGATTGTCTATACCAAAGGAACCTACCAAAAAGTACAAAAGAAAAATCATAGTATTTAGTGTGAGTTCAGCCTTGTTGCAGATTAAAAGATCTACACAATAAAATATATCTGTTTCTACATACTAACAATATGTGGAAACCAAATTAAAAATGCAATTCCATTTACAATTACTTTTAAAAAATGTATTACTTAGTGTGATGGATTGAATTGTGCCCCCCCCCAACAAAATTCACACATTGAAGCCCTTACCCCAAATGTGACTTTAGGAGATAAGGCTTTTAGGAATTGAGGTTAAATGACATCATAAAGTTAGAATCCTAATCCAGTAGGATTGGTGGTCTTAAAAGAAGAGGAAGATGGGGCGCCTGGGTGGCTCAGTGGGTTAAGCTGCTGCCTTCGGCTCAGGTCATGATCTCAGGGTCCTGGGATCGAGTCCTACATCGGGCTCTCTGCTCAGCAAGGAGCCTGCTTCCCTCTTTCTCTCTGCCTGCCTCTCCGTCTACTTGTGATCTCTCTCTGTCAAATAAATAAATAAAATCTTAAAAAAAAAAAAAAAAGAAGAGGAAGATCTCTCTCTTTCAGTCTCCACATGCATGCACTGAGGAAATGCCATGTGAGTACTTAAAGAGAGCTCTTAGTAGAGCCCAAATATGCTGAACACTGATCTCACACTTCCAAGCTTTGGAACTGTGAGAAAATAAATTCCTGTTCTTTAAGCCACACAGTCTGTGATAATTTGTTAAGGCAACCCAAGTGGACCAAGCCACTTAGGTATGCACTTAAAACATGTACAGTATTTGTGTGCTGAATATTACAATATTGTGATGAAAATAATCAAAGAACTAAGTAAATGGAGAGGCATACTATGTTCAGAGGTAGGGAAATTCAACATAGTAAAGATGTGCCCAAAAGAAAATAATGCCTATGAAACATTTAAGTTCTGCATTTTTTGTGTTGTTGGGGACAGTCTGTCACTATGTAGCGTGTATTTAAATGACAAGAGCTCTCAAACTGGAGCCTGTGCAGGCTGAGCATTTCTATTCCTTGGCCAACACAGTCCTTTTGTATATTTTGAATTGCATGAATTTTGTTAGGCATTTCCTTGTTGACCATAGTTTCACAATAATTGCTACTTTTCTGGCCCCATATTCTTTGGAGATTGTGACCCCAATCCCTGTCCTCCATTTAGACTAAGGTAGCACACAAGAGATGGGGGCAGGCAGATGAATAAGATCATATTTACTGCTGTCTTTGTATTTTAGTGGTATCGATGTGGAAAGAAGTAAAGTGGTTGTCTAGTTTTTATCACCACAGCCTACATAAGGTGAGGTGCAAGTAATGATATTTTTTCCCTACATGAATTAAGCACTCCTTGAGTACCTAAGACCATGAATGTATAAAGATTTATGTTAAACACAGCTTCTCTCCTAAGTAGCTTGCATTCAGGTATAATTTGTAGGGAGTAATTACAATCTATCATTTATAGTACAAATTTTTAAATGCATAGTTAGCTAAGGTACCATACATGATGTTCAAAGTCTAGTGGAAGAAGTGCTATTGAGACCGTGTTTACATTTTCTCAGATAACAAGACATTGATAGGACCAGTGAAATTGAAGTGAGCCCAGGAGCAGCAGTAGCCATGGTTTATAACTTGGAAGATGTCATAAGAAGTATCTCAGATAATTAGGGACATCAGAAATGCTTCAGTAAATGGTACAGAGTATGTGGATGTGATATATAGGGGGGGTATGGTGTGTGTGGTAGGAGGGTATGTGATATGTGTTCATGTGGGATATGGTAGGGTGTGTGTGTGTGTGTGTGTGTTTGTATTCTCCACATCAGTCCCACCAGGAAAATCAGTTCCAGGTAAATTAAAAGTAAAAACGAGACAAAATCTAAAATTTTTAGGAGAAACTGAGGAACAATGTCTTTTATTATCTTTGGGTAGAGAAAGATTTCTTAAGATTTAGGAAAGCAAAAACAGTGAAATAGGTTGATACATGTTATTACATTAAAAATAGACTTTTTTGTATTAAAATCCGTTTTTAAAAACTTAAAAGACAGTCCACAGATTGGGAGAAGATACTTGTAGCACATTGGCAGGATTACCATTCATAATACACATTTAAAGAAATCTTTAATTAGTTAGAAAAGGCAGCCCGATAGAATAATGAGCAACAATATAAACATACATCATCCACAGAAAGAGAAATTCAGATGATCAAAAAATATATGAAGAGCTACCCAACTTCAGCAGTAATCAATGATATTCATATTAAACACATAATGTTACATTATTTCACATATTTCACATACCAATGTCATTGGCAAGAATTTGAAAGAATGATAACAAATGTTGGCAAGCATTTAGAGCAAGAAGCTCTCTCCTACCCTGTGAGTGTATCAGTGGTATCACTCCTTTGGAAGACAGTTGGCAATCATCAGTAGAGTTGAAAATACTTTAACCACTCAATCCAATCCTACTTAGGGACGCATCTACAAAAACTCTGGCAGGTTGTTGTTTTTTTTTGTTTTGTTTTGTTTTGTTTTTTTTGTTTTTTAATACTTTATTTATTTGACAGAGAGAGTGAGAGCACAAGTGGGGGAGCAGCAGGCAGAGGCAAGGCGAGGAGAGGAGAGAGGGAGAGGCAGGCTCAAGCAGGCTCCCAATTGTATTTAAATTCAGTTAATTAACATATAGTGCATTCTTGGTTTCAGAGGTAGAGTTCAGTGGTTGCTCAGTTGTATGTAACACCCAGTCCTCACTACATCACATGCTCTCCTTAATGCCCATCACACAGTTACCCCATCCCTCTCCCCTCCAGTAACCCTTAGTTTGTTTCATATAGTTAATGGTCTCTTATGGTAGGGCATCTGGGTATCTCAGTCAGTTAACTGTCTGCCTTTGGCCCAGGTCATGATAGCAGGGTCCTAGGATGGAGCCCTGCATTATGCTCCCTGCTCAGTGGGGAGTCTGCTTCTCCCTTTCCCTCTGTCTCTCCACCCTGCTTGTGCTCTCTCTCGCACACTCTCTCTCTCTCACTCTCTCAAATAAATAAATCTTTTTTTTAAAAAAACTCTTACGGTTTGTCTCTCTCTGATTTAATCTTATTTTATTTTTTCCCTCCCTTCCCCTAAGATTCTAAAGCATATAAAACAACACTGTTTTTAGTAGGAATACATTCACACATAGAAATAATTACATATGGAATAGTGGTTACCTCTGGCAGAGGGGAGAGTCAGTGAGGAGTACACAGCAGTTCAACTATATTGATCATTTTTTTAAAAAAATTAGGTGATGGGTGTCTGGGTGGCTCAGTCGGTTAGGCTGCTGCCTTTGGCTCGGGTCATGATCCCAGCCAGGGTCCTGGGATCGAGCCCCATATTGGGCTTCCTGCTCAGTGGAGGGCCTGCTTCTCCTCCTCCCTCTGCCTGCAGCTCTGTCTACTTGTGATCTCTATCTCTCTGTCAAATAAATAAACAGAATCTTAAAAAAAAAAAAAATTAGGTGATGATGTATGTTTGTTTGCTTTATTGCTCTTGATGAAGTTTAGATGCATAAATGTTTCATAGTTTTTAAAAACTTGATAGAACACATGATTGTATGGGAACTTTAGAAAGAGTGGAGGATATTTTTTCTTGAAATCTGTGAGAAAAAGAATAGTTGGAAAAGCCAAAAAAAACCCCAAAATTAGTAATCACCATCACTACAATATAACATTTTAGAACTTCACCACAATAATAGAATTTTGGTTGTCCTTTACATCTAGAAATGGAAAAGAGTTAATTATGGTTGCATAGTAGATGTAATATAAATATTGTCCACCTTGACTCTGTAAGAGTACACATGAAAGAAGGTGGGGTAAAAGTAGAGAGGAGAGCCAAAGGAATCCAGGGAGAGCCATTATTTTGTTCTTATAGAAAATTGAAAGAGACTGCCTATATTGAGGAAACAGAAAATAATCAAAGCGTGTGCTTTTAAACTACTGAGGTGCAAATAAAAACCACACAAATATATAGAGAAGATAGAATGAAGTGGTTAATTTTGCTAAACCCTCATCTTGCAGCAAAAAAATCAGTGGAGAATTTTACAGTCTGTTTATTATGACAGCACCTTGTTTAGGGATATAATAGAAATTAACTACCCAGAGAAATAGCTCAAGTGTTAAAAAGTGGTTTGTTTTGGAAAATGGGATTGGAAGACTTGTGAAGAAGTGAACCAAGGTGGCTAATTGTGTGGACGTATTACTTTAATAACACTTTTTTTTTTAAAGATTTTATTTATTTACTTGACAGGACAGAGATCACAAGTAGGCAGAGAGAGAGGGGAGGAAGCAGGCTCCCTGCTGAGCAGAGAGCCCAATGCAGGACCCTGGGATCATGACCTGAGCAGAAGGGAGAGGCTTTAACCCACTGAGCCACCCAGGCGCCCCACTTTAATAATACTTTAATTACTTTGCATTTCTAGAATAGATTCTTTAGTGACTTTACCCACCTAGATTTGTTTCTAATTTCAAATATGAGATGTGGATTGCTTTGTAAGGAGGTAAAAGCCACATTGGGTTCATATTTTTAATCTCATTTTAAATACTTTATATAAGGAGTATTCAGTAGCATCTTGAGAAGGTTAGTGAGGTTCACTCACTTCAAAGGGATTTACACACTTGCCTGTCAGTAAAAGTTTTGAAAATTTAGTCCCACATATCAAATTTGACAGAGTAGATGTTATTCTGAGTCACACATACTGAAAATAGAGTTTATAATGGCAATGCAGGCAGAATTCTTTGTTATTGTGTAACAGTGCGAACAGTGACACTATAATTAAAAGATAATAAAATTGAAACAGTTTTCTTATTTCCATAAGCCAGTTGTTTCATCCTGTAAGAGAAATACTCTTTTTTTTTTTTTTTAAGATTTTATTTATTTATTTGACAGACAGATCACAAGTAGGCAGAGAGGCAGGCAGAGAGAGGAGGAAGCAGGCTCCACACTGAGCAGAGAGCCCGATGCGGGGCTCGATCCTAGGACCCTGAGATCATGACCTGAGCCAAAGGCAGAGGCTTTAACCCACTGAGCCACCCAGGCACCCCAAGAAAGACTCTTTTAGTGGCTCAAAGCAAAGCAATTATTTCAAAAGTATGCTAAGATACTTTCCCCCTCCTTTCCACTTTGCTGTGCTGTGGGCTTGCTGTTGATAGAAGGTTAAGGAGCACCACCTTGAGGGCAGCCCTTTGAGTTCTCATGTAGTAGTTTGACCTTTGACAGTCTAGTTTTGGTAGCATTTTATCTGTTTTTGATGGGGAATCCCTCTTCACAGTTCTACATTTAGATTAAAAAATAATAAATTTTAAGTTTTTAAGTTCCATTTTGATGGCTAATGTCTTCAATTTAAAATCCTTTCCTGAAGTGGACTAAAGTTGTTTTTCTGAGAGAGACCATCCACCATTCTGAACAGCTCTTGACAAGGGCCCATGGAATAAGAACTGCAATCTTTTAGCACCAAAAAATCTTTGTTCATAATTTCTGACATACTTCTTTCTGGAAGAGGAATGCACTGTTTTCACTGTATCTGATTTTTAGATATTATTCTATTTGAACTGTTGACTCCAAATATTTTTGATGTAGTTAACATTTGTGGGAAAAAAAATAATGTTGATGTCTCTGATTTGGTTATTTAATGCAGTATGAAATTCTTCAGTAATTTGGTAAAAATTTAAAATGAAAAACAATACTGTTTTTTAAAGGAAATAATTATAGTGTCAAATTTATTTACCGAAGTTTTATCACTGGATAGTACAGACTTAATTTGAGTTTTGAAACTAGTAATCAGTCTTATTCAGATTTTCTATTTCTTCCTGTTTCAACCTTGGGAAATTATATGTTTCTAGGAATTTATCAATTTCTCCTAGGTTCTCCAGTTGTGTATAAGTTTTGTAGTAGTCTCTTAAAATCCTTTGTATTTGAATCATGAATCTTGAATCCAATAGGAAATCTTCTTAGATCAATATCAAAAACAAAAGTTGAACTAGGGGTCAGAAATCTCCTAGCAAAGAAAATAGCCCAAGACCACATAGTTTCATTGATGAATCTACCAAACATTTTAAAAAATAATCACAGTCATTATCAAATCTTAACAAATAATGGAATAGAGTGAACACATTCAAAATCATTACTACCCTGATACCAAAGCAGGATAAAAACTGTATACAAGAACAAAAAATTCTAGTTTGTCAAATATAAGTATTTCTACTCTTGCTTTATTTTGACCTCCATTTGTGTGATAAATGTTTCTCCATTCCCTCACTTTCAAGCTATAGGTGTTTGGGGGTCTAAAATGAATCTTTTCTAAGCAGCACATAGATGTGTCTTGTTTTTTTTTTAATCCATCCTGACACCCTGTGTCTTTTGATGGGAGCATTTAGTTCACTTACATTTAGAGTAGTTATTGATAGATATGTACTTAGTGCCATTTTTACTACTTGTTTTGTTGTTTGTGGAAATTTTCCCTGTTCCTTTCTCATCTTTGTCACTTTGGTCTTTACTTTTCATTCAAAGAATCCCCTTTAATATTTCTTTCAGGGCTAGTTCAGTGGTCACAGACTCCTTTAGTTTTTCTCTGGGAAACTCTTTATCTTTCCCTCTAATCTGGATAGAGTATCTTTGGCTACAAATTTTTTCCCTTTCAGAACGTTGAATACATCATGCCACTCCCTTCTGGCTTCTGATTCTGTGGAGAAATCTGCAGCTAGCTTTATGGGTCTTCCACTGGAAGTTCAGAACTTCTTTTGTCTTGTTGCTTTTAAGATTTTTTCTTTATCACTACATTTTGCTTCCTGCATGTGGCTCTGTGTTTATCCTCCGGGACAGGGGAGGCCTCTGGCACTGGCCAGCTCCCCTGTTCCTGGAAAGATGTCTCTGTGAATGCTGCTTCCTAGGGACACTCCAAGATTAGTGAATAATCTCCCTACTATGTGCCCCCAGGCATTCTTTAGATTGCTGTTTCCATGCCATCTGCCCCTGGGTTGTTTGCTTGCTTTCTCTCCAGGGGCAGGGCAGTGCCTTCTAGTCTCTGTCCCAGCCAAACCCTCTAACCTTTAAAACTCCAGGCTTTAAGACCTGCTAGTTGCAAGAACGCACAAAATTCAGCCCCTCTTATTTTCCAAGCCAGTGATTTTGGATGTTCTTTTTGTGCATTCCCCTGTGTGTTCCCTCTCTCTTGCCCTTCTCCAGGGCCTCCCCTTAGGGGAGGGAGCCCTAAACCACATCTCCACCCTTCCTTCCTTCTCGGTGTGGCCTCTTCTCCATTTAGTTGTGGAGTTTTTTTCTATCAGTCTTCAGGCTGATTTCTGTGGTATTTAGTGTGATTTGATAGTTATCTAGTTGTATTCCTGACACTACATAAGCCTAAGGTCTCCTACTGTGCTGCCACCTTGGGGAATCTCTATCCTATTCTTTTGATGGGAGCATTTAGTGCATTTACATTTAAAGTAATATAGCTGTGTTTTTACTGCCATTTTAACTTTTTTGATTGTTATTGTCATTCTTTTATTTTATTTTATTTTATTTTATTTATATATCCGACAGAGATCACAAGTAGGCAGAGAGGCAGACAGAGAGAGGGGGGGAAGCAGGCTCCCGGCTGAGCAGAGAGCCTGATGCGGGGCTTGATCCCAGGACCCTGGGATCATGACCTGAGCTGAAGGCAGAGGCTTTAACCCACTGAGCCACCCTGGCACCCCTGTTATTGTCATTCTTCTGTGTTCATTTTTTCTTCTTCTTTTCCTTTCTTTAGTGTTACATTTATATTCCTTTCCTTTTATTTTTTGTTTACCTAACATAGATTTTTGATTTGTAGTTACCATGTGACTCATACACAAGTCTATTTTAAGTTGATGTTTGCTTAAATTGAAATTTATTCTAAAAGTACTATGTTGTTGTTCTGCTGCCCACGTTTTATGTTTTGATGTGTTATTTTACATTTTTATTTTGTGTACCATTTAACCAATTATTATAGATGTAATTATTGATTTTACCAGTTTTCTTTTAACCTTCATAGTAGTTTGCAAGTAGTTTATTCACTGCCTTTACTATTTGTTTGCTTTTACCAGTGAGATTTTTTTCCTCTTTTCATTTTTTACTGCTGGTTATGGCTTTTACTTTTCCAATTAAAAAAGTCCCTTGGGCACCTGGGTGGCTCAGTTGGTTGAGCAACTGCCTTCGGCTCAGGTCATGATCTTGGAGTCCCAGGATCAAGTCCCACATCAGGCCCTCTGCTCATCAGGCAGCCGGCTTCTCCCTCTGCCCCTCGCCCCTTTCATGCTCTCTCTCTCTCTCAAATAAATAAAATCTTTAAAAAAAAAAAAAAAAGTCCCTTTAGGGGTGCCTGGGTGGCTCAGTGGGTTAAAGCCTCTGCTTTCAGCTCAGGTCATGATCCCAGCGTCCTGGGATCGAACCCAGCATTGGGCTCTCTGCTTAGTGGGGAGCCTGCTTCCCCCCTCTCTCTGTCTCCGCCTGCCTCTCTGCCTACTTGTGATCTGTCTGTCAAATAAATAAATAAATAAAATCTTTAAAAAAAATTTTTAAAAATTCACTTTAAATTTTTTATAAGTCCAGTTTAGTTTCAATGAACTCCTTTATTTGTCTGTGAAACTCTTTCCCTCATTTCTGAATGATAACTTTTTTGGGTAGATTTATTCTTGGTTGTAGGTTTTTGTTTTTTGTTTTTTTTTTTCCCCTTTTAACAATTTAAATATATGATGCCACCCCCTTCTGGCCTATAAAGTTTCTGTCCTTCAAGGATGATAGTCTTATTAGTGTCCCCTTATGTATAACTATCTGGCTTTATCTTGCCCCTTTAAAAATTCTGTCTTTATCTTTAGTTTGTGACATTTGAACTATAATCTGTTTTTGTGTGAAACTCTTTGTGTTTGTCTTGTTTGGGGTTCTCTATTCTTGCTGAATCTGGATATCTATCCTTCCCCTGGTTGGGGAAGTTTGCCAAAATTTTTTCCTGAAATATGTTTTCTGTCCCTTTTCTCTCTCTCTTCTCCCTTCTGGGACCTGTATAATGTGAATGTTTTATGCTTGAAGTTGTTCTTGCAGGCCCTTAAGCTGAGTCCATGTAGTGTGTTTTTCATTTCTGCTATATTCTTCAGGCTGAATCACTCTGTATGGGTGTTCTGTCACTTTTTAAAATTTCTCCTTGTTCATCTTTTCTTATCCCGAGTTCAATTAGCATCTTTATGACCATTACCATGAACTCCTTATCAGGTAGATTGCTTATCTCCATCTTGTTTAGTTATTTTTCTGGGGGTTTTCCTTGTTCTGTTGTTTAGAACATATTTCTCTGTCTCCTCATTTTGTCTGACTTTCTGTGTTTGTTTTTATCTATTAGGTAGGTCAGCTGTGTCTTCTGGTCTTGAAGATATTGGCCTATGTAGAATGGTCCTGTGTGGTGGCCTTTGGTGTTATCCCTCCTGGTCACCGGAACCAGCCATTACAGGGGAGTCTACTGTATTCATTGCATGTACTCTTCTATTGTGTTTGGGCAGTGACTTTTGTGGGCACACTGATGGGCAGGGTAGCCCCTAGTTTTGCTCGCTGCCAGGCCCAGCAACTGTCAGCACTGGTCCCTCCAAACCCACCTTTCAGGTGTGGTAGGGTGGGAGCTACTTTAAATGGGGGACACAGGTTCTGACTGAGGCTCCTTGCTAGGTATTGTGAGACAGCCAGTTTGGGGGTGGGAGGATTGCTTTCCAGCTAAGGCTGCCTGATGCTTGTAGCAATATTGGACCCAACTTGTAGGGGTACCCGCCTGAGTGGGCAGGTTGGGTGGGGCAGGTCTATAGAGGAACGCCTAGGCAGGACAAGTATTGCTAGCAAGGTAGATGAAAGTGTTTAAATGGTGCTCGCCTTTGCCTAGCCAGCAGCATAGAAGGAGAGTAATAAAAACTGATACCTACCTCCAGTCCCAGAGAAAGTTCCTAGAGATCCTTCCTGTTTTGGCAGGCACCCAAAATTGGTTAAGTGCCCCCTTTACTTATTACTTCATATGATCTCGGCATTTCTCAAACTGCTGCCTCTGTGCTGGGTCTCAGAACAAGAACAAATGAGTTTGAACAGAGTCTTGGTTTTCTATATCCGTCCCGTTCTGCAGTTAAGACTCACTGGTTTTCAAAGCCAGATATTATGGCAACTCGACTTCTGGTGCAAGTTCCCAGGGGTGCACCCAATGTAGGGCCAGAACTCCCTTGCTCCTCAGATGGGATCTTCTCATTTGTGGTATCTTTCCTGCTTGTGGGTCACTACACTGGAATTGTTCATCCTCACTAGACAACATCTCTGCCCCTTCAACTTGTTTTAATATGGCTTTTTCTTTATATCTTTGGTTGTGAAAGAACTGTTCTCCTAGTGTCAGGTCATTCTCAAAGAAAGTTTTTATGTATTTGTAGATTTAGAGTGTCTGTGTGGAGGTGAGCTCAGAATCATCCTACTCTGCTGTTTTTATTTCTCTTTTTTCATTAATTCATTAAAAAAAATAACTTCTGAGCACCAGCTGGGTGCCAGTACACTTACTCTTGATGGGAATAAGGAGAAGGAGTGGATATACCTGTATAGGTGTCTTTCAACTAGGAGCTGAATCATAAAAGGAAGTCCATAAAATCTTTGCACACAAAGATCATGGATACAAGTATTCTAGCAAGGAAGTAGGTCATACAAAGCCTAAAGGTGAAAAGGATCAAATGAAGCTAATGCCTGTTAGGGTGCTTTGCACATGGAAAGAACCTGTTATTTTAAGAACCTAATTGTTATTTTTGCTACTGAATGACATCATCATCATCATCTCTGAAATTCCATGGCCAATGCAAGATTCATTGAGTAAAATAGGAAGAACATTACTATGTCTTTCTTTGATGTCAGTTTTTAAACAACATATGTAGTCTTAGCAGAAGTGTTTTAAAAATAAGTGTAATATCCCAGTTGTGTGACACGTGTGCATGGTAAAATTATTAGAAGGTAATATAGCAAAATGTCACTAATGGTAGTCTCTGGTTAGATTGGTGATTTTATAGTATTTTTGTGTGCTTTTTTTCTTTCTTCTTCTTTTTTTTTTTTACTTACTCTTGTATTTTTGCTATTGATACTGGACAAGCATGACTTACATTTTCAGGGAAAATCATTATTTTATGTTAAAATATGTTATTTAAGGGGCGCCTGGGTGGCTCAGTGGGTTAAACCCTCTGCCTTCAGCTCAGGTCATGATCCCAGGGTCCTGGGATCGAGCCCCGCATCAGGCTGTCTGCTCAGCCGGGAGCCTGCTTCCCCTTCCTTCTTTCTGTCTGCCTCTCTGCCTACTTGTGATCTCTGTCTGTCAAATAAATAAATAAAATCTTTTAAAAAAAAAATGTTATTTAAAATATGACATTATGGGCCGCCTGGGTGCTGCAGTTGTTTTAAGCGTCTGTCTGACTCTTGGTTTCAGGTCAGTTCATGATCTCAGGGTCCTGGGATCGAGCCCCGCATTGGGCTCCACACTCAGTGTGGAGTCTGCTTGAGAGTCTCTCTCTCCTTCTTCCCCTCCTGCTCACACTGTCTTTCTTCTCTCTCTCTAAAATAAAATCATAAAAAAATAAAATGTGGCATTATACTTCTAATGAAGTATAATTGTATCTAAAATTATAGAAAAACATTTGCAAAATAATGATAAATGGAAAAAGGTATAACAAACATTTTATCATATATGATTAACAATTAAAAAATGACTTATGGTAGGATGGGTCTGTATTTTCCTTCTTCAAAAACTTCACTTAATGGTTGTTGTGATACTGTTCTTATCATAAATAAATTAGGGGCTAGGGGATGATTGTGTATTCGACAAAGGTGGTTTTGTGTTGTTTTAGCAGCACTAAGTAATTTGTATAAAGGATGATTGTTGCCTTACTCCTGGGAATGCATTCCTATTTGCCTTTTTACAAAGCGGAAAGCACTTTAGAGCAACAGAAGTCTAAATAAATGGAAGACATTTGAATTGGAAAAGCCAAGAGTTAAGCACACAGTGGCACCAATTCAGATGCAGTCTATGACACCTCCGTCTGTGTGAGCAGACTTGTAGTGTGAGGGTCCAGAGTCATTTCGGAATGGGGAGCTGGAAGTCTATCCTGAAGCTTCTAAATTTGGGAAGAGCAGACAGACTTCTATTACATGCCCTGGAGAACAGATTCTGTCTGGAAGCTGCTCATCCTTGCCACTAGAAATTATTTTTATTGACCTGCAGTAGCTTTTGCCTAGGGGCATTCCAAAGATGCCAGGAGCCTTGGGCTGTTTTACAGTTACAATAGCTTATTTGAATTGCTATTTGTAGAAATGTGTGTTCAGCAGGGTCTTTGACTCTGACCTTTCTCAGTCATAATGTTCTTGTGAAGTGACACCTGATTTGGTGTCACTTGATAAGCCTAATTGCCTGATTCAGCAGTTACCTACACTGCTCAGATAGACTATAATGATTTAACTTCACATTTTATTTTAGCACTTAGCTCTCTATAAGTTTTATAATGAGTTCTATAAATTGTTGAAGAAATTATTAAAAAACATTAGTATGCTTGATTTTCTATAATGAAGTTACTGAACTTCAGTAACATTTATCTATGTCCAACTTTTTAAGATGGTTATTAAAAACAGTAAGTTCTCTTGTATCCTCCTTCAGTTTATTAGAATTATGATCATGTTGATTATAGCAAATAATATTGTATCTCACATTTACATGTTGCCAAGAGAAAAGATAGTAAACATCTTCATCATAAGAAAAAAAATTGCCACCATGTATGGTGACAGATATTAGCTAGACTTACTGTGGTGATCAATTTCATTATATATACAACTATCTAATCATTATATTATATACCTGAAATTAGCATAATGTTATGTCAATTATACCTCAATTTAAAAAAATGAATATTGAGGTGGCATTTCTTTCCTAGAATTTTTAAGTCCTTTACCACAAATGTTCATTCTGTAAATCCTTGAAAACCAATAGTACTTTGACAAGCTCTATTTGTTCCTTATGAGCCTCGTCTTCATTAATAATCTTATTTTCATATGTAACATCATTTTACTGATATAATCTGTATCAAAATTTTATCCTGCCCCCTCTTTTCTCTTGAAGCAACATGAGTTTTGTAACATGTTTCATCTAAATGATAGAGAAAATCAACTTTTTTAAAAAGATTTTATTTATTTATTCGAAAGAAAGCATGAGACGGGAGAGGTCAGAGGGAGAAGCAGACTTCCCGCCAAGCAGGGAGCCCAATGTGGTACTCAATCGCGAGACTCCAGGATCATGACCTGAGCCGAAGGCAGTTGCTTAACCAACTGAGCCACCCAGGTGTCCCAAGAAAATTAACTTTTAAAAAATTCCCTTTAACATTTGTTCAGTCACATCATTTCCATGCCTATTTGGGACATCTGATTTTTTCCATTTTTCTTCCAAGTTTTTAACCTGCTCTCTGGTCATGGCAACAAATCAAAGTATATACTTGGAGGTTCCATCCTAGTATAGTGGGAGCTCAATAATAAATTTGCCATATTTCAGAGAGGTGTTAAGTGATCCAGAGAAGAACGAAGCTAAGCTAACAAAGCTAAGGTGAGGAGAAAGTTGTTAAATAACAAAAATTCAGCTAAGTAAATTGAAGATATAGTTGGCTTTGTAAACATTTGGGCAGCATCCCATCTAACAAAGAAAAAGGAATTTCATTGAGCTGTAGAAAATAAAAGGTTTTTATTTTATTTTTTTTTTAAGATTTTATTTATTTGACACAGAGAGAGATCACAAGTAGGCAGAGAGGCAGGCAGAGAGAGAGGAGGAAGCAGGCTCCCTGCCTAACAGAGAGCCCAATGCCAGGCTTGATCCCAGGACCCTGAGATCATGACCGGAGCCAAAGGCAGAGGCTAAAGTCACTGAACCACCCATGTGCCCCGAAAAATGAAAGGTTTTTAAAGGCAGAACAGAAAAAAGGAAATTATTAACAAAGAATATATTGTTTTAGGTATGATCCCCTCCTAAGAGGAACTGAAGGGGCCTATCAGTTGAATTTTTTTTTTTTTAAAGATTTTTTTATTTATTCATTTGACAGATAGAGATCACAAGTAGGTAGAGAGACAGGCAGAGAGAGAGGAGGAAGCAGGCTCCCCGCTGAGCAGAGAGCCCGATGTGGGGCTCGATCCCAGGACCCTGGGATCATGACCTGAGCCGAAGGCAGAGGCTTTAACCCACTGAGCCACCCAGGCACCCCCTATCAGTTGAATTTTGTAGTGCTGACCAAGAAATTCCAGTTGACTGGTTAAAGGTTATATCCCTGGTAGGGGTGGGTAGGATTGAAACTGTAGTTTGTTCAAGCATTGAGCCTTGGTTTGCTGACTTGCAGCCTTAACATACATGATAACACTTTAGACAGAGAGTCTAAGGATCTTTGTTGGGCAACTATTGTCTTAGCAATGGATTCTGTTAAATCTGTGAGTTAAGGAGAGGCTGCTGATCATATTCTGATTTATATTTACTCCTAATCAGGGTAGTATAGCCCCACCAAAGGTAGCAAATCCTGAATCATGAATACTTCCTATAGTTCCTTTCTACCTTGATGATGTAAATTCAGCAGAGTCGAACCATGAGATGTAACTATTTAGGGCACAGTTAGAAAACCTGGTTATGCACAGCCATGTTGGTATTCACAGGCCCAAGGGGAAGATAACCATCACAGACAACAATAAACCCTGTCAGAGTACAAACTACTTCCACAAAGCTGGCTCTGTTAATTGACAGGTTTTTGATGACAGATCCAACATCTGAAAGGCAAACTTTTTCTCATTAGCAATGGCCTGGGAGACATGGATGATGGCATTATCTTTTGAGACCAGTGCCAGAATAAAGGACAGAAAGGAAAGAAGAAGAACACACCTGTTTAGGTAAACAGAACTCTTGATCTGGCATCTTGGGAGGAAGCAAGAGCCACTTCACTTCCTTATCAGTTTGATTTGGAGTTTCCAACTTCTGTACAGGACCGCATGTCAGGTGGAGACTTCTTTAGTAGTGAGATGCATATCCAAGATTTAAGTCTCTGAAATGTGACTCTTATCTGAGTAGTAACAAGGACCTAGTATAGGGGCAGATTTAAGGGCAGTCTTTTTTCTTAATGATTCCAAATCAGAAGAATATCTATTCTACTTTTTTTTTTTTTTTTGCATATAGAGATGTTCTAGTAGCTTTAATCACATAATTTATTTGAATTCTTAATCCTCAGAAACCTTAACTAAGGAGTAAACAACTGTGAACTGTCTTTTACATTAGCATTCTGTGAATTTGGCAGATTTATACTTTTTATGATTTCTAGATATGTGCTTTTTTTCTTAGAAAATTTCTTAGCATGGCATAAAACATGTTTACTAATAGATACAAATGTCTTTAGTTCCTATGTAAAAGGGAGCAAAAAGTGGGTAGGCTTATGTTTAGTGATTAATATTATTTTATCTTAAGATTAACGTTATTTTATCTGAAAATGATCTAGATATTTGATATTTTTCCTTTATTTAACTTCACTTAGCAAAACTTAAAATTTCAAGTTACCAAAGATTTCAGAAGCTATTTTTAAGTATATATGCTTTATAAAACATAATTATTGCTAAAAGCTCACTTAAAAGCTTTATCATCCACATCTATTTAATTTACTTATTCTCAGTAATTATTTTGAGATTATCCATGAAGACTTAAGAGGCATTAGACAAAGTCAGCCATTATTCTGTTATCTTTTGCTGACAAATTTTGCAACAGAGATAACATTAATTTATTTGACTAATAAACCCAGAAAGAGTAAGAAGTTATGTCTGCATTATATTCAGTGTTTATAACTTTAAAACATGTATTTTAATCAAACCAGGAAACTTAAACTAGCTTCAATACCAAATATCTTATAATCGCATGAACCTGAAAAGTATTTGTGTTAGTTTCTATTATATTTCTGAGATTTAAAAATAATTTATAAGTGCTTATTTTTAAGCCAATTAAATAGGGCTATTTACAAGTCTCAGCAATACCATCCTGAGTTGGAAAATGCTGCACATAAACAGAGATCTTACTGTTTTCAAATTTTTTAGCCATAGGACTGGTATTACAGTAATGTAACTAGTCAATATTGACTAGTCTATAAAAGCACAGTTGGACCCAAACTGTTTTCCTGGCAGATAGAATAAGTTAAGGTTACCTACTCGGATAGCCCAAGTTTTTTCTGCTAATATTTGTGGAAAAGACACATGATTTTTCGTTTATCTGAATTTAAAATGACTTTTCCTCTTTTTCATTCTACTTCTGATAAGAATTACTTCTCTGAGGTTTGTACTTTTAATATTTTCATCTCAAAGCCACAAGGAAAGAGTGCATGTTCCTCCAAGAAGGACTTTGTTTTCCCAAGACCAGTAATTTAAAAGCTGTTGAGATAAATGGTAGGTTTGGAGATCAATGAAAGGAATAGGTGCACTTTGAATTGCCTCTCATGCTACATTTCTAGTTCTGGAAAAAAACTTGTAAGATAAGGATACTTTCTTTTAACCTTAACTTTCCCTTGGCTGTTTAAGGATGTAATGTCACAGTTCACCAGAAAAACCCTCAGAGTTGACTCCGGGAGAGGTACATATGGCCCTCCTTTGAAGGTAGATATGGGGGAGTCTATAAGGCCATTAACTTGATGGGCTTTTTTTTACAGTCATGTAGTCAAATTTTCAGAGAAGGAAAATTATTCAGAGGGGCACTAGAATGAGTATTCACAGGGCGACAGAGAGGATCAGCAGGAGTTACATCAGTCTTGCAGTCTTTGTAGTCTTTCCTATCAGGTACCTCTTGTCTTTAATTTGTTACCAGCCTTTTACAGTGAAACTTATAATAAAGTTATTTTTAGAATTTTGAAGACTTTTGCTTTTTACTTTCACTTCTTAAATAATCTTATCTAATTAGAATGTTCCTCATAATGGCCATTGTAATTCTAGATTGTAGTTCCCCCTGAAGGCTGGCAGTTCAGTAAGACGCAAACTGCAAATCACATTTCTGTCCAAGTGCAAGTCACATTTCTGTCCAGCCTTAACTTGAGGACCCCAGCCTGACAGTTACCAAGTGAAGTTCTTTAGGCCACAAAACAAATGTAGTAAGATTTTGCCATTTTTGTAGATATTTATAGCTTCTGGGACCATGGTTCTTAGATATAAAATAAGCACATGTGCTAGAAGGTGATGCACTTAACTCTGGATTTTAAGGATCCCATTTTATTGTTATTCATTCATTCATCCATTTATCTATCTATCTATCTATCTATCTATTTATTTATTTTTGTTTTTAGCTAAGCCTTTGGGTCTCTTGGAGCCAGATTAACACCAAAGAGGGATATGCTACAGGGTTGGGTTTGTGTGGTGTCTCACAGTGTACCTTGTTACACAGAAATATTCTTGAGGTTGGTAGGTGACTTACTGTCAATCTAATCCCTTCTATGACCAACTCGTGCTAACACAGGAGTCTTTGGGTTAAGAGATGAACACTCTAATAGCTCTTAAATGCTCAACATGTACCCACCAATTTTTGTGGTCTTTTGGCCTTTGAGATCCCTGTTAGCAATAGCTTTTACCTACACCAAACAAGACAAACAAATGTGCGCTTAATCTATCAGCAGTAACCAGGAGATATTATGGTGTCTTGGCCAAGAGAAGGCCCTAGGCACACCACCAATTCCCATGGAACCTTTGACTGGAGAAACCAGCAAACCCAAGGAATGGGGACTGCAGACTGATTCCAAACAAAATTCAGAACTACAGTTGCCTCCAACAGTTCCCAGTGTTGGATTCCTAGGAAGGACTCCGAACAATTGGGGAGCTACGGACTAAACTGCCAGCAGTTCCCTGCATGGAATCTGGAGATAGAATTGAGGACTGGGGTTTTCCACTAAAAATCATGGGGCTTAGCTTTGGGCAGAATCATCTGCCAGTTCAACTTGGCTGGAGGCAGAACTGCTAGATTTACTGGGCTCCATCTGCCAGCTAAAACTGATGTGCCCTGTAAAGGAAAGCCAATTAGATTGGGAGGTCAAAGCAGAACAGAGCTCAGAACCAAGAAGGAACTTACTTACCCATAGCCCTTGGAAACAGCAAGAAAGACAGTGACAAAGGGTTTGTGGGTACCACACAGTTTTTTCATGGTTCCTCAAGCCACCAGAAGTCTCCTTTGGCCCCAGCTACTGTCACCAAATCTGTTTAATTAACAAATATTCAACTGAGTAAATTTGAAAATCTAATTAGCTTTATTAAAAGATTCATTAATCAGGCAGCAACATCCCATTCAGCAAATAGAAAGGGGCTCTGTTCAGCTGTAAAAAAGGAAAAGTTTTTAAAAGTAGGGAAGGAACAGAAAAAAAATAAATTATTCACAAAGAATGCATTATTTTAGATAAGATATCCTCCTAAAGGCAACAGAAGTTGTCTACCAGTAAATTGCTTTGCTGACCAGAAAATTCGATGTTGATTGGTTAAAGGTTACATTTTTGGGGTGGATGAAACTGCAGTTAGGTTAAGTATTAAGTCTTGGTTTGCTGACATAGGGCCTAAACATAAATGAGTCCATTTTGGGCCTGTTGGCGGGGGGCAGGGGTTTAGCAGGGTGAAGCAAGTGAGTAGGTGCTATATTGCATAGAGTGATTAAAGTGGACCTGTGGATGAGGTAGTATTTCAGCACGTACCTAGTTGAAGTGAAGGGGCAAGCTGTGATATTTGGGGAAGGAACATTTTAGCTGGAGAAAATGTAAGGTATATTTCCTTTGCAAAAATTATTTTTTAAAAGTTACATGACTACTATTTCTGTTTTTCCTGAAAATATATTCACAGTCATTTTTTTATTTCTTGCTCCCTGCATGCTTTTCCTGTAACCTTTAGCTTACTACGATATATTCTTCTTGTGTTCTGCCCTCCTTTTCAACCTCTGCATACATTGTTTAAATTCTTCCTGTGCTTCAGTAATGGCTGCCAGTGAAGCTATCTCCTACCTAAGTGGAGAGAGATCATTGTTTATATGTTAGGTTTGTAGATTTTTGTAGCTTATTACTTGGGTAAAAAGTTCTCTATCAGGGGCGCCTGGGTGGCTCAGTGGGTTAAGCCGCTGCCTTCGGCTCAGGTCGTCATCTCGGGGTCCTGGGATCGAGTCCCACATCGGGCTCTCTG
The DNA here is from genome assembly GCF_002288905.1 of Enhydra lutris kenyoni. Classification (NCBI taxonomy): domain Eukaryota; kingdom Metazoa; phylum Chordata; class Mammalia; order Carnivora; family Mustelidae; genus Enhydra; species Enhydra lutris. Next base: position 41,029,769 of record NW_019154095.1, read on the forward strand.
CTCGGCAGGAAGCCTGCTTCCCTCTCTCTCTCTGCCTGCCTCTCCATCTACTTGTGATCTCTCTCTGTCAAA